>NW_019943560.1:131749-138367 GCF_002910315.2 Salvelinus sp. IW2-2015
TAGGCTGGGACAACCACACATACAGTCATAGTCAGTAATTCATCTACCGATAGCTAGGTGGGACAACCACCATCCAGTCATAGTCACTACATTCATCTTCCGATAGCTAGGTGGGACAACCACACATCAGCAGTCATAGTCAGTACATCGTCATCTTCGATAGCTAGGTGGGACAACCACAATCCAGTCATAGTCACTACATTCATCTCAGAATAGCTATGGTGGGCACAACCACACATCACAGTCATAGTCAGTACATTCATCTTCAGATAGCTAGGTGGACAACCACACATCACAGTCATAGTCAGTACATTCATCTTCAGATGAGCTAGGTGGGACAACCAACGTCATAGTCAGTACATTCATCTTCAGATACGCTAGGTGCGGACAACCACACATCACAGTCATAGTCAGTACATTCATCTTCAGCATAGCTGGGTGGGACAACCACACATCACAGTCATAGTCAGTAACATCATGCTTCAGATAGCTTTAGGTGGGACAACCACACATCACAGTCATAGTCAGTAATTCATCTTCAGAGCTAGGTGGGACCAACCACACAGATCACAGTCATAGTAAGCGGAGTCCAGAGTGGTAAGAGGGAAAGATACTCTGTTGAAGAGGTTAGGGTTTTTTAGATGTTTTCAGAAGAATGGGAGGGACTCTTCTGTCCTAGCTTTAGGGGGAAGCGCTGGTTCCACATTTGTTCTTTTTTTGTGGTATGTGGGTGAAGTATTTAAGATGCTCTTTGACACAGTCTAATGGGGTCAATTTTCGCCATATGTATTGGAATTCAAAATAAAATAAATCGTAACATGAAAATAAAGTTGAGAATATGTAAACTTATATTTTCGAGGACAGGTGAAATACATGGATGTTGAAATAAAACCCAAAACATTCGAAAGCAAAATGTATAGAAATTGTAAACTAAAATAAGACATCAAATGCAAAACCCAAAACTTGTAAGCCCAAATAATTTTAAAGCGAGAGGAAAACTCTGACAAAAAATATATATCACTGCTCAAAAAAATTAAAGGAACTAAAATAACACATCCTAGATTTGAATGAATGAAATATTCTTATTAAATACTTTTTCTTTACATAGTGGAATGTGCTGACAACAATAATCACACAAAAATGATCAATGTAAATCAAATTTATCAACCCATGGAGGTCTGGATTTGGAGTCCACTCAAAATTAAAGTGGAAAACACACTACAGGCTGATCGACTTTGATGTAATGTCCTTAAACAAGTCAATAATGAGGCTCAGTAGTGTGTGTGCCCTCTACGTGCCTGTATGACCTCCCTACAACGGCCTGGGCATGCTCTGATGAGGTGGCGGTTGGTCTCCTGAGGGATCTCCTCCCAGACCTGGACTAAAGCATTCCGCCAACTCCTGGACAGTCTGTGGTGCAACGTGGCGTTGGTGGATGGAGCGAGACATGATGTCCCAGATGTGCTCAATTGGATTTCAGGTCTGGGGAACGGGCGGCCTAGTCCCATAGCATCAATGCCTTCCTCTTGGCAGGACTGCTGACACACTCCAGCCACATGAGGTCTAGCATTGTCTTGCATTAGGAGGAACCCAGGGCAACCGACCAGCAATGGTCTCACAAGGGGTTCTGAGGATCTCATCTCGGTACCTATGGCAGTCAGGCTACTCTCTGGCGAGCACACTGGAGGGCTGTGCGGCCCCCCAAAGAAATGCCATCCCCACACCATGAACTGACCCACCGCCAAACCGGTCATGCTGGAGGAATGTTTGCAGGCAGCAGAACGTTCTCCACGGCGTCTCCAGACTCTGTCACGTCTGTCAACATGTGCTCAAGTGTGAACCTGCTTTCATCTGTGAAGAGCACAGGCGCCAGTGGCAATTTGCCAATCTTGGTGTTCTCTGGCAAATGCCAAACGTCCTGCACGGTGTTGAGCTGTAAGCACAACCCCCACCTGTGGACGTCGGGACCTCTACCACCTCATGGAGTCCTGTTTCTGACCGTTTGAGCAGACAACATGCACATTTGTGGCCTGCTGGAGGGTCATTTTGCAGGGCTCTGGCAGTGCTCCTCCTAATTCCTCCTTGCACAAAGGCGGAGGTAGCGGTCTGCTGCTGGGTTGTTGCCTTCTACGGCTCCTCCACGTCTCCTGATGTACTGGCCGTCTCCTGGTAGCGCCTCCATGCTTGGACACTACGCTGACAGACCAGCAAACCTTCTTGCCACAGCTCGCATTGATGTGCCATCCTGGATGAGCTGCACTACCTGAGCCACTGTGTGGGTTGTATGACTCCGTCTCATGCTACCACTAGAGTGAAAGCACCGCCAGCATTCAAAGTGGACAAAAACATCAGCCAGGAAGCATAGGAACTGAGAAGTGGTCTGTGGTCACCATCCTGCAGAACCACTCCTTTATTGGGGGTGTCTTGCTAATTGCTATAATTTCCACCTGTTGTCTATTCCATTTGCACAACAGCATGTGAAATGTATTGTCAATCAGTGTTGCTTCCTAGTGGACAGTTTGATTTCACAGAAGTGTGATTGACTTGGAGTTACATTGTTGTTGTTTAAGTGTTCCCTTTATTTTTTTGACAGTGTATTTCAAACGAATTCAAAAAGTTTTTGGTTAAACTTTCCTTGCAAACATCCTATTGAATACATTTTGCCTACGCTCTTGTCTGCATGCACTACCTTTTGGTTACGCTACTCATATCTTTGCTTTCGATGTCTGTTTCTTTGTTTTTCACTGCCAGTCTGTTTGATTGCGAGTTTTGGCCATTATTTTTCCGGGAAGGGCGGGGTTTTAGAGGAGGCCGTAGACAATTGAATCTCCATTGGTCCACTAGTTTTGGAGAAGACGGTTCGTCTTTACCAATCAAGGAACAGATGACGTTTTCTTTATCGTAAAGAACATTTTCTAGATGTAAGAACGAAAAAAATGAATAAAACATACTGACTAGGTCTACTATAGTCAACGATCTATTACTTGGTGTGCGTTACTACTATGACGTTTAGCTACAGTCTTAAATTGTCAGTCACGGGTCATGTACGGATATTAGAAGCATGTCTATCTAAATCATTTAATGACAAATCATCTAACTACATAGGTACACTTATGAATTACCTGTTGCACAACGTTCAGCGCAAGTGTATGGTGAAACAGTTACCAACGCCTGCCGAATGTTGTGCAACAGGTAATTCATAAAGTTTGATTTGATTTGAAGCTGATAGGTCAAATATACTGTTTAGTTCTCTACTGCCAAGTTTCACCTTCACTATTACAGTGGCATCTTTTGTCCAAGAAGTTGTCTAAAAGGGATAGAATTTGTTGTTGCCTAATGTTTTTTTGGTAGGTTTCCACACTACTTTCCTTTCATCTATAGCATTTATTATATTATTCAGTTCCTTTGGCTTTGATGCCTCATGGCTGAGCATAGCTCTGTTCAAGGAATTGATGATAAAAATATGTTTTGTTAGACTTCAGTTCAGCTTTTGACATTATGATCATAGTCTGCTGCTGGAAAAAAATATGTGTTTTGGCTTTATAACCACCTGTTATATTATGGATAAAGAGTTACCTGTCTAACAGAGCACAGAGGGTGTTCTTTAATGGAAGCCTCTCCAACATAATCCAGGTAGAATCAGGAATTCCCCAGGGCAGCTGTCTAGGCCCATTACTTTTTTCAATCTTTACTAATGCATGCCACTGGCTTTGAGTAAAGCCAGCTCCTACAGCGAGTAAAATTACTGCAACACTTAACAAATAATTTCAGTTAGTTTCAGAGTGGATAGCAAGGGATAAGTTAGTCCTAAATATTTCTAAAATTAAAAGCATTGTATTTGAGACAATCATTCACTAAACCCAATCTTGTAATAAATAATGTGGAAATTGAGCAAGTTGAGGTGACTAAACTGCTTGGAGTAACCCTGGATTGTAAACTGTCACGGTCAAAACATATTGATGCAACAGTAGCTAAAATGGGGAGAGTCTGTCCATGATAAAGCACTGCTCTACCTTCTTAACAACACTATCAACAAGGTAGTGTCCTACAGGCCCTAGTTTTGTGTCGCCTGGACTACTGTTCAGTCGTGTGGTCAGGTGCCACAAAAAGGGTCTCAGGAAAATTGCAATTGGCTCAGAACAGGGCAGCACAGCTGGCCCTTGGATGCACACGAGAGCTAACATTAATAATATGCATGCCAATCTCTCCTGGCTCAAGTGAAGGAGAGATTGACTTCATCAGTACTATTTGTCAGAGGTATTGACATGTTGAATGCAACGAGCAGTCTGTTTGAGCTACTGGCGCACAGCTCGGACACAATGCATACCCCACAAAGACATGCCACAAGAGGTGTCTTCACAGTCCCAAGTCCAGAACAGACTGTGCCTTAGACCGCTGCGTCACTCGGGAGCCCCCCCCCCCCCCCGATGGGGGATCATAATAAATACAAACACAAAAGTAGACTGTGATTTTGCTGTGATCTGAATATCAGTGGGTTGACTGTGAACGCTCTGAGAGACTGGGTTGAGGTGTACCTACCGTAGGAGTCCCCTCTAAGCCTACCATTGACTATGTACAGTTGAAGTCGGAAGTTTACATTCACTTAGGTTGTAGTCATTAAAACTCATTCATCCACTCCACAAATTTCTTGTTAACAAACTATAGTTTTGGCAAATCGGTTAGGACATCTACTTTGTGCATGACACAAGTAATTTTTCCAAACATTGTTTACAGACAGATTATTTCACTTTAAATTTCACTGTATCACAATTCCAGTGGGTCAGAAGTTTACATCACTAAGTTGACTGTGCCTTTAAACAGCTTGGTTCTTGGAAAATTCCAGAAAATGATGTCATGGCTTTAGAAGCTTCTGATAGGCTAATTGACATAATTTGAGGTGTACCTGTGGATGTATTTCAAGGCCTACCTTCAAACTCAGTGCCTCTTTGCTTGACATGGGAAAATCAAAAGAAATCAGCCAAGAACTCAGAAAAAAAAATGTAGACCTCCACAAGTCTGGTTCATCTTTGGGAGCAATTTCCAAATGCCTAAAGGTACCACGTTCATCTGTACAAACAATAGTACGCAAGTATAAACACCATGGGACCACGGAGCCGTCATACCGCGTTCTGTCTCCTAAAGATGAACGTACTTTGGTACGTTGTCCCAGAACAACATCAAAGGACCTTGTGAAGATGCTGGAGGATACAAAAGTATCTATATCCACAGTAAAACAAGTCCTATATCGACATAACCTGAAAGGTCACTCAGCAAGGTCGCTCCAAAACCGCCATAAAAAAGCCAGACTACGGTTTGCAACTGCACATGGGGACAAAAATCGTACTTTTTGGAGAAATGTCCTCTGGTCTGATGAAACAAAAATAGAACTCTTTGGCCATAATGACCATCGTTATGTTTGGAGGAAAAAGGGGGAGGCTTGCAAGCCGAAGAACACCATCCCAACCGTGAAGCACGGGGGGGTGCTTTGCTGCAGGAGAGACTTGTGCACTTCACAAAATAGATGGCATCATGAGGAAGTAAAATTGTGTGGATATATTGAAGCAACATCTCAAGACATCAGTCAGGAAGTTAAAGCTTGGTCGCAAATGGGTCTTCCAAATGGACAATGACCCCAAGCATACTTCCAAAGTTGTGGCAAAATGACCTAAGGACAACAAGGTCAAGGTATTGGAGTGGCCATCACAAAGCCCTGACCTCAATCCCATAGAAAATGTGTGGGCAGAACTGAAAAAATTTGTGCGAGCAATGAGGCCGACAAAACCTGATTCAGTTAGACCAGCTCTGTCACCAGCTCTGTTGTTGTGTCTTTGGCAATGCCGGATTAAGTGATATGACATGCTATTACATAAAATCCTTTCTCTGTAATTAATATTACCTGATTAAGCTAATCATGTAAATGTAATTAACTAGAAAGTCGGGGCACCACGAAATAATATTTATAGAGCAGTTATCTTCCGAATAAACTCTTAAAGACCTAGTAATATTTTACATCAATCGCAGTCAATATTAATCGTCACCTTATTTCAGTCTCATCTGAAAGTTGTAAATTCTTGGTTATCTTCACGAACCCTGGCTAACAAGTTGAATCAGCAATACAAAATTGGGTTTAATTATTTATTTACTCAATATCTAACTAATCACACAGAATTACATATACACAGAATGAATCATACCTTGATTACAAATGATGTCATAAAGGAAAACGTCCCTAGCGATACTGTATATTATTATGTATTGTTATGTGGCTGGGTGACCCTAGTTGGTCCTCAGACAGAAGGTCTAGGGGGCGCTGGGTGTATTATTATGTGGCTGGGTGAACCTAGTTGGTCCTCAGACAGAAGATCTAGGGGGCGCTGGGTGTATTGTTATGTGGCTGGGTGAAGAGAGAGAGAGGAGAGAGAGAGAGAGAGAGAGGGAGAGAGAGAGAGAGAGAGAGAGAGAGAGAGAGAGAGAGAGAGAGAGAGAGAGAGAGAGAGAGACGAGAGAAGGAGGAGAAGAGAGAGAGAGAGAGGAGAGAGAGAGAGAGAGAGAGAGAGAGAGAGAGAGAGAGAGAGAGAGAGAGAAGAGAGAGAGAGAGAGAGAGAGAGAGAGAGAGAG
>NW_019943560.1:141366-145866 GCF_002910315.2 Salvelinus sp. IW2-2015
ACTACCTTCTGGATCAGGCACCCTAGACCTTCTGTCTGAGGGACCAAACTAGGGTTCACCCAGCCACATAATAATACACCCAGCGCCCCTAGACCTTCTGTCTGAGGACCAACTAGGGTCACCCAGGCCACATAATAATACACCCAGCGCCCCCTAGACCTTCTGTCTGAGGACCAACTAGGTTCACCCAGCGCCACCTAGACCTTCCTGTCTGAGGACCAAAATAGGGTCACCCAGCCACAATAATTACACCCAGCGCCCCCTAGACCTTCTGTCTGAGGAACCACAACTAGGTTCACCCAGCCACATAATAATACAGCCCAGCGCCCCCTAGACCTTTCTGTCTGAGGACCAACTAGGTTCACCCAGCGCCACCTAGACCTTCTGGTCTGAGTGTCTTCTACTTGATGGGTTTTTTTGTCACTCCTATTGCACATCATTTTAATTTATAAATCTATTTCTCCTCTTAGCTGCTTCTCCTCTAGTATCTCTTCTGTCTGTAGTGTTTCTAACTATGGTGTTTTCTATCCCTCAGCCACATTTAATTTTGAATATCACCCTCACTGTGACTTGCCCTCTTATTGACTCTCTTCTGTTGATGGCCAATCTATGTTCCACCAGCGCCCCCTAGACCTTTTTCTGTTCTGAGGACCACAGGTCACCCCATGCCGCCCCCCTAGACCTTTGTTGAAGGGACCACTCTATCTCCAGCCATACATTATAAATTTTACCCAGTATACCACCTAGACCTTCTGTCTTAGGTATCCTAACTAATTGTGGTCTACTCCAGTCCATTATAACAATATCTACCCTAGGCTCCCTCTAGTCCCTTTCTGTTCTGTAGATCCTATTTGTCTTAGTGGTTCAGCACCCTAGAGCTCTCTCTCTCTCTCTCTCTCTCTCTCTCCTCCTGCTGACTGAGTCTGTACATAGTCAAAGCTTTCCTTAAGTTTGAGTCAGTCACAGTGGTCAGGTATTCTGCCACTGTGTACTCTCTGTTTAGGGCTAAATAGCATTCTAGTTTGCTCTGTTTTTTTGTTAATTCTTTCCAATGTTTCAAGTAATTATCTTTTTGTTTTCTCATGATTTGGTTAGGTCTAATTGTGTTGCTGTCCTGGGGCTCTGGGGTCTGTTTCTGTTTGTGAACAGAGCCCCAGGACGAGCTTGCTTAGGGGACTCTTCTCCAGGTTCATCTCTATGTAGGTAATGGCTTTGTTATGGAAGGTTTGGGAATCGCTTCCTTTTAGGTGGTTGTAGAATTGAATGGCTCTTTTCTGGATTTTGATAATTAGTGGTATCGGCCTAATTCTGCTCTGCATGCATTATTTGGTGTTCTACGTTGTACACAGAAGTTATTTTTGCAGAATTCTGCATGCTGAGTCCCAATTTGGTGTTAATCCCATTTTGTGAAATCTTGGTTGGTCAGCAAGCGGACCCCAAACCTTACAACCATAAAGGGCAATGGGTTCTATAACTGATTCAAGTATTTTTAGCCAGATCCTAATTGGTATGTTGAATTTTATGTTCCTTTTGATGGCATAGAATGTTCTTCTTGCCTTGTCTCTCAGATCGTTCACAGCTTTGTGGAAGTTACCTGTGGCGCTGATGTTTAGGCCGAGGTATGTATAGTTTTTTGTGTGCTCTAGGGCCAGATAGCACTGCATTTTGCTTGGTGCTTGTATTTCCCAATAAGTAATGTATTTTGGGGGGGGGGGCTATGTTGTAATTTGGTTTATTGTTCATGTTCTGGTCCTGGTCCTAGGGCAACGGTGTCTCGATGGAATTTGTATTTGTACCTTTTTTGGAACACCATTATTTTGGATTACTGAGATTTACTGTCAGGGCCCAGGTCTGACAGAATCTGTGCAGAAGATCTAGGTGCTGCTGTAGACCCTCCTTGGTTGGGGACAGAAGCACCAGATCATCAGCAAACAGTAGACATTTGACTTCAGATTCTAGTAGGGTGAGGCCGGGTGCTGCAGACTGTTCTAGTGCCCTCGCCAATTTGTTGATATATATGTTGAAGAGGGTGGGGCTTAACCTGCATCCCTGTCTCACCCCACAGCCCTGTGGGAAGAAATGTGCCTATTTTAACCGCACACTTGTTTGTGTACATGGATTTTACAATGACGTATGTTTTTCCCTCAACACCACTTTCCGCCAAATTGAGTCATAAGCTTTTTTGAAATCAAAACCATTGTTTTGGTTTGTTTGTTTGTCAATTAGGGTGTGCAGGGTGAATACGTGGTCTTTCGTACGATAATTTGGTAAAAAGCCAATTTGACATTTGCTCAGTACATTGTTTTCACAGTTTTCTCTCTCTAGGGTAGTTAACAGAGTATCCACACTTCTCTCTCTCTTTCAATTTGCTTTATTGGCATGACGTAACAATGTACATATTGCCAAAGCTTACTTTGAATATTTACAATATGAACAGTAACAACAATAAACAAGGGTCAAAATAACCATACATTCAACATACATACAGCATACAGTAGAGGACATGTGTAGGTTGATTGGTCTGTCAGACACTGTCCCTCATCTTATGGCAGGCAGCAATGTAGTGCGCTGCCAACCCACAGCTCTCTGCGTCCTCCCCCAACAGGACGGGTAGCCTATCCTCATCAGAGAGGTCTTTGAAACCTTGAATAAGGGTTTCAAATTTGTGGAAATTACACACTCTAATTGTTTTATATTTTTTACATTTTGTTAGGAAATGCAGCTCTGTCTCAGGTTCTGCTGTTGTGCAGTGGTTGCACAGCCTTTCCTCTACAGGGAGCCAGGTTTTCCTGTGTATACCCTTCTCAATGGCAAGGCTGTGCTCACTGAGCCTGTACTTTGTTTTTCTAAGGTTCTGTTCAGTAACCATGGTCAAATAGTTTGCCACGGTGTACTGTCAATTTAGGGCCAGATAGCACTGCATTTTGCTTGGTGCTTGTATTTCCCAATAAGTAATGTATTTTGGGGGGGGGGCTATGTTGTAATTTGGTTTATTGTTCATGTTCTGGTCCTGAGGCTTCAGTGTGTTAGTAGAACAGGTTTGTGAACTCAGCCCCAGGACCAGCTGGATGAGGGGACTCTTTTCTTTGCTCAGCTCTTGGCATTGCAGGGCTTGGTAATGATATGAGAGGGGGTCACTGTATTTTAGATGTTTCCAAAACTAAATGGTTCTTTTTTGAGTTTTTATTATTAGTGGATATTGGCCTAATTCTGCCCTGCATGCATTGTTTGTAGTTTTCCTCTGGACATGTAGGAGAATCTTACAGAACTCTGCATGCAGGGTTTCAATGGGGTGTTTGTCCCATTTGATGAAATCTTGTTTTGCAAGTGGACCCCACACCGCGCTGCCATAAAGTGCAATGGGTTCAATGACATATTCAATTAGTTTTAGCCAAATTTTAATACGTATTTCAATTTGAATTCGTTTTTTAATGGCGTAGAATCCCCTGCGTGCTTTCTCTCTCAGTTCATTCACTGCCTCATTAAGGTGTCCAGTTGAGCTTATTTTTAAACCTAAGTAATTGTAGTGTGTGCAGTACTCTATATATTTTGTACCAATTGAGAACTTTGGTCTAATTCCCTGAGAATAGAGCCACAATGTGAGTTTGAGCATCTCATTTAGGATACCATCAAGTCCGCATGCTTTTTTAAATTTGAGGGCCTGAAGTTTCTTATAGAATCAAATGCTTTTTTGGAAGTCGATAAAGCAAGCGTATATTTTGGTGGACATGTTTATCTATCAGGGTGTGTAGAGTGTAAATATGATCAGTCGTGCGATGTTTTGGTATAAATCCAATTTGGCTTTTACTCAAGACATTGTGCTTATAACCTTTCATTGCTACCCGGATCCGGGATCCTCCTCATCAAAAAGCTGACTAGCATAGCCTAGCGCGACAGGGATATCATATAATATAATTTTCATGAAATCACAAGTCCAATACAGCAAATGAAAGATAAACATCTTGTGAATCCAGCCATCATTTCCGATTTTTTAAAATGTTTTACAGCGAAAACACAATATGTATTCTATTAGCTAACCACAATAGCAAAAGACTCAACCGCATATTTTCACAATTTTTCTACCGCATAGGTAGCTATCACAAAACCGACCAAATAGAGATATAATTAGTCACTAACCAAGAAACAACTTCATCAGATGACAGTCTTATAACATGTTATAGAATAAATTTATGTTTTGTTCGAAAATGTGCATATTTGAGGTATAAATCATAGTTTTACATTGCAGCTACCATCAAAAATATCACCAAAGCAGCCAGAATAATTACAGAGAGCAACGTGAAATACCTAAATACTCATCATAAAACATTATTGAAAAATACATGGTGTATAGCAAATGAAAGATAAACATCTTGTGAATCCAGCCAATATTCTGATTTTTTAAGTGTTTACAGCGAAAAACACATATAGCATTATATTAGCTTACCACAATAGCCAAACACACAAATGCATTTATTAGCAGCAAAAGGTTAGCGATCGCAA
>NW_019943560.1:146393-149910 GCF_002910315.2 Salvelinus sp. IW2-2015
AAACCAGCAAAAGATATAAAATTAATCACTAACCTTGACCAACTTCATCAGATGACAGTCTTATAACATCAGGTTATACAATACACTTATGTTTTGTTCGAAAATGTGCATATTTAGAGCTGCAAACCGTGGTTATACATTGTGAATATGTAGCATCGATTCACCAAATTGTCCGGAGCTATTTTGGACACTCACCTAATCTGACCAAAGAACTCATCATAAACTTTACTAAAAAATACATGTTGGACAGCAAATGAAAGATACACTAGTTCTTAATGCAACCGCTGTGTTAGATTTTTAAAAATAACTTTACCATAACAAACAGCTTACGTTATAGCGAGACAGCGCCTGCCAAAACGCGAATAATAGGACTCAACATTTTCCACAGAAATATGAAATAACATCATAAATTGTTCTTACTTTTGCTGAGCTTCCACAAGAAGTTAAGGAAGTTTAGAACTCTTACATTTATAATCCTACAGAAAACCTTCCCCAGGTTACTGTTCACACAAATGCCTCTTGTTATGGTCAAATTTGTCTCTGTTCTTAAAGATTCGGGTTATGAGTCCTTGATTCCAGATGTCATGGAAATAACCTACACTCAGGATCAAATTAAACAGTTTTAATATAGTCAATTGACATTTTGCTCTAGTGAGTTTGAGCATCTCATTTAGGATACCATCAAGTCCGCATGGTTTTTTAAATTTGAGGGCCTGAAGTTTCTTATAGAGCTCCTGGTCAGTAATTGGGGAGTCCAGTGGATTTTGATTGTCCTTTAGCTTTTTATAATCCATTCAACTTCTCATGAATTTGGCGTTGTTCTGCGTTAGTGTTAATTTGAACGGTGTTGTCGAGTGTTTTAAAATGGGTTGTCCTTATGTCACCCTTTTGTATTGCTAATTCCTCTTGTTTAGATTTTTTWAAGTT
Source organism: Salvelinus sp. IW2-2015 (assembly GCF_002910315.2). Lineage (NCBI taxonomy): Eukaryota > Metazoa > Chordata > Actinopteri > Salmoniformes > Salmonidae > Salvelinus > Salvelinus sp. IW2-2015. Next base: position 147,321 of record NW_019943560.1, read on the forward strand.
TTTTCCAATTTTGCCAGAAGTTGTTTGTGTTTATGGATTCCTCAATTAGTGTCAGCTGCTTGCTGTTGTACTGTGCTTTTTTGGTTCTGAATGTACGTTTATAGAGTTTTAAAGTCTCACAGTAATGAAGGTGTAATTCACCATTATTTGGGTCTCTGTAAAATTATAAGGATAAAACGTAGAACATTATCCAACCAAAAGCACAATCTGCATCAAACGTCAGTTGTCATCTGTGGTCTTTTATGTTTTATTTTTATCAATTTCAATTGTGCTTCTTTTGCCATTTGCCTGAATATATAGTTGATGTTTTGTACTGCTAGATTGATGCCTTCTTTACTGTGAGTGAATGTGCTATCCAGAAAGTTATCTAAGAGTGTTTGGATATTTTGGTTCCAGGTTGCTGTCTGGTATTCTTCTGTGCTGTTTTGGGCCCATCTGTGTGAATTTCTGATGTTGTACAGCTTACTGGGCTGTGAATGTGTGGTTGTTTCCATGTCTGTTCTTTTGAGGAAAAACGTAATTTGGCTGTGATCAGACAGAGGTGTTAGTGGCTTGACAGTGAATGAGCTGAGAGACAAGTGGTCAATGTCTGTAATCATATAGCCTACTGTACTGTGTCCAAGAGGTGAGCAGTAGGTGAATCTCCCCAAAGAGTCCACCCGTAACCTACCATTGACAAAGTACAGACCCAGGCTTCTACAGAGCTGCAACAGATCCCTTCCGTTTTTGTTGATGGTGCTGTCACTGTTGTTTCTATTGGGGAGATGAAGACAGTTAGAAACATTATGGCCTGTAATAAAGCTGTCCCCTCGTGTGCTCGTTAGATCAGGTAGTGTTCCTGTGTGCGCATTTGTGTCCCCACAGATGAGCACATTTCCCTGGGCCTGGAAATGGCACGTCTCTTCCTCAAGGGTGGGGAAGATCTCCTCTGAGTAATATGGGGATTCTGAGGGGGGGATATATTTTGCGCAAAGGAACACATATTTTCCTGTCAGTACAAGTTCTTTTTTCAGTTTTAACCAAATGTGATATTTACCAATTTTGAGGGGATCAATTTGATTTTGTAGTTCGGATTTGTACCAAATGATCAGTCCTCCAGAGTCTCTGCCTCTATTGACAGAGCTGTGTTTCTGTGATGGCACAATGACCTCTCTGTAGCCTGTGGGACAGTGACATCATAATGACCTCTCTGTAGCCTGTGGGACAGTGACATCATAATGACCTCTCTGTAGCCTGAGGGACAGTGACAATGTCAGCTTTACACCATGTCTCCTGCAGAATGATGACGTCAACATCTTTCAGATGTTTGTTGAACTCCAGTGATAAACTCTTCAGTCCAAAGGTTGATGAGTTTAGGCCCTGAATGTTCCACATGCTAACTGATAGGATGATGAGTTTAGGCCCTGAATGTTCCACATGCTAACTGATAGGTGCTAACTGATTAGGTTGATGAGTTTAGGCCCTGAATGTTCCACATGCCTAACTGAATTAGGTATATGAGTTTAGGCCCTGAATGTTCCACATGCTAACTCTGAAAGGTTGATGAGTTAGGCCCTCTGAATGTCCACAATGATTAACACTGATAAGGTTGTCATGAGGTTTAGACCCTGAATGTTCCCACATGCTAACTGATAGGTGATTAGTTAGGCCCTGAATGTTCCACATGCTAAACAACTATAAGCTGATAGGGTTGATGAGTTTAGGACCCTTGAATGTTCCAACATGCTAACTGATAGGTTGATGAGTTTTTTAGGCCCCTGAATGTTTCCACATGCTAACTCTGATTCACGAATGATGGGTTTTAGGCCTGAATGTTCCACATGCCTAACTGATATGTTGATCATTCTAGACCCTGAACTGTTCCACATGCTAACTGATAGGTTGATGGAGTTTAGGCCTGAATGTTCACATGCTAACTGATAGCTGAGTACTGATGATGGTGGTGATGAGTTTTAGGCCTGAATGCTTCCACATGCTAAACTGATAGGATGATGAGTTTAGAGCCCCTCTGAATGTTCCACATGCTAACTGATAGGTTGATGAGTTTAGGCCCTGAATGTTCCTTACATGACCTAACTGATTAGGTTGATGAGTTTAGCCCTGAATGTTCCACATGCTAACTTGATATGATGAAGTTTAGGCCCTGAATGTCCACATGCTAACTGATTTAGGATTTTGACTGAGTTTAGGCCCTGAATGTTCCAATGCTATAACTGATAGGTTGATGAGTTTAGGCCCTGATGTGTCCACATGCTAACTGATAGGTTGATGGAGTTTAGCCCTGAATGCTTCCACATGCTAACTGATAGTGTTAATGAGGTTTAGGCCCTTGAATGTTCCACATGCTAACTGATAGGTTGATGAGTTTAGGCCCTGAATGTTCCACATGCTAACTGATAGGTTGATTGAGTTTTAGGCCCTGAATGTTCCACATGCTAACTGATAGGATGATGAGTTTAGGCCCTGGAATGTTCACATGGCTAACTGATAGGATGATGAGTTTTAGGCCCTGGAATGTTCCACATGCCTAACTGATAGGTTGTATGAGTTTAAGCCCTGAATGTTCCACATCTGCCTTAACTTGATTAGG
>NW_019943560.1:149935-159594 GCF_002910315.2 Salvelinus sp. IW2-2015
CTGATAGGTTGATGAGTTTAGGCCCTGAATGTTCCACATGCTAACTGATAGGTTGATGAGTTTAGGCCCTGAATGTTCCACATGCTAACTGATAGTGATTCCATGTTGCAAAAAGGAAGAATAGCACAGTCAGAAATACAGTAACTAACTAATAAGTTGTTAGGAGTGAGATAAACAGGATAACAGGTAACGTGCATGTGTGTGTGTGCATGCATCTGTGTGTGTTTAGTGCAGATGTATTGGAGGAGCTGTTTAATCTCACTCAATCCTACAGGGTTCTCTTGTCCTCTGACGACCTCTGCGTAGCTGCGCTGGTCCTGCTGTTGGGCCCTCTGGAGTGGAGGGGGGCCAGATCTGGGCCCTGGGGCTTCCTCTCTGGTCTGGTAGAGGTGGTGGTCTGGTGCGGGGTAGTAGGCTGGGCCTGGTGGGGCGTTGAGGGGGCCTGGGGCTCCTCGGTGCAGTGGTCTGGTAGGGGTCTCTGGGTGGTCCTCTGCCCAGTACATCATGGGGTGTTTGTCTACCAAGTGCCACGTCCTTTAGAGACTTGGCAAACATCCCTACTGTCTGCTTCCTCAGGTGGGAGTGGTCGTGCAGATGCTCTGGGGTGATTGTTGGGTGGTGAGCAATGTGCACGTTTGGGAGTAGGCCACACCCTCTGGTGATGTCAGCATTGACTTTCTGCAGCTTCTCTCCAGGAGTCTCTACAGTCTGTTCTCTGTGCTGCAGCACCCTCTTGATGACAGACAACTCCTTTACCATCTCCTCCTTTACCTGCACTAGTGCTCTCCTCATGGTGGCCTTTACCTCCTCAAGAGCTGTGGTAAGGCTCTCCTCATGGTGACCTTTACCTCCTCAAGAGCTGTGGTAAGGCTCTCTCCTCATGGTGACCTTTACCTCCTCAAGAGCTGTGGTCAGGCTCTCTCCTCATGGTGACCTTTACCTCCTCAAGAGGGTCAGTGGTCTGCAAATGCATCACGGTGGGAAACTACCTGTCCAGGCATCTACACCACATGTCACAGGAAGGCCAATGAAAGATCATCAACACACCGGCCACTGCCTGTTTCACCGCTATCATCCAGAAGGCGAGGTCAGTAAGGTGCAATCAAAGCTGGGACGAAGACCGAAAAACGCTTCTATTAAGGCATCAGACTGTTAAACAGCCACCACTACATTTAGCGGCGCTGCCAACATACTCGACTCAACTCCAGACTTTAGTATGGGATTGATGGAAATTATAAAAATGTATCATAGCCACTGTTAAAAAAACAATGCCACTTAATATAATGTTTAATACCTAACATTACTCATTATATTATATATGTCTCTATATCATCTACTGCATCTTGCATCTTTAATGTAATACATGTTCATACCAACTTAAAAACTAATGCCACTTATGTTTATAACCTAACATTATCATTTCATATTAACTGTACTCTATACCATCTATGCATTTGCTATGCGTTCTGTACATCACTCATTCATATATCTTTATGTACATTATTTTTATCCTTTCACTTGGTGTGTATAAGGTTAGTAGTTTGGTGGATTGTTAGCGGTTAGATTACTGTTGGTTTATGCATTGTGGAATAGAAGCCAGCATGTTCGCTAACATTCGGATTAACTCTGCTAACCATGTGTATGTGAAAATAAAATCTGATTTGGATTTGATAACAGCTTTCTGATAGGGCAAGTAAAAATTGGTCAGAGTGAGCGGTATCTCTTCATTTGTGTATGGAAGTAGCTAGCAACGTTACCAGTCAACAGGTCTATCCTCCCTGCTGCTACGACCACCAGAGCCAGACCAACACCACAGGCCAAGACACACACCAGAGCAAGACCACACACACAGCCAAAGAACCACACAAGAGCCAAGGACCAACCAAGAGCCAATGACCACTACCCCAGCCACACACTAACTGGCCTGAGAGACAGGCTGGCAATCTGTTTAGAGGTATGGGCTATGAGCTGAAGGAGTAAGTCCCCCAGTTTTACATACCACATCCCAGGACTGTGAGAGACAGGCTGGCTTCTGTTAGAGGTATGGGTTAACTGGCTGAAGGAGCCAGTCCCCCAGCTACAACCATCCAGAAGGCTGAGCTCTGTTCAGAGGTATGGGTGTACCTGAGGCTGAAGGAGCAGTCCCAGCTACACCACTCCAGACAGGCTGGCTGCTGTAGAGGTATGGGTTACTGAAGCTGAAGGAGCAGTTCCCCAGCTACACCACCTCAGACAGGCTTTGGCTCTGTTAAGAGGTATGGGTTAGCTGAGGCTGAAGGAGAGTCCCCCCGCTACACCACCTAACTGCTGAGCAGACAGGCTGGCTCTGTTAGAGGTATGGGTTTACTGAGCTTGAAGGAGCAGCCCCCAGATATGAACCAAACTCCAGACTGCTGAGACAATGACAGGCTGGCTTGTAGAGGTATGGTACGAGCTGAAGGAGTAGTCCCCCAAGTTACACCACTCCAGAACTGCTGAGAGAACAGGCTGGCTCTGTTAGAGGTATGGGTTCTACTGAAGCTGAAGGAGCAGTCCCCAAGCAGACTGCTGATAGACAGGATGGCTCTGTTAGAGGTATGGGTTACTCGGAGCTGAAGGAGCAGTCCCTCAGCTCACCCACCTCCAGACTAGGCTGGGCTATGTTAGAGGGGTATGGGTTACTGAGCTGAAGGAAGCAGTCCCCAGCTAGCACACTCCAGACATGCGCTGGCTTGTTAGGGTATGGGTTCTGAGCTGACCCAAGGGCAGCCCCCAGCTATCACCACCCAGACTGCTGAGCAGACAGGCTGGCTCTGTTGAGTATGGGTTACTGACTGAAGGAGCAGTCCTCAGCTACACACCCAGACTGGCTGGCTTATGTTAGAGGTATGGGTTCTGACTGAAGGAGCACTCCACAGCTACACACTCCAGACTGGCTGGCTATGTTAGAGGTATGGGTTACTGAGCTGAAGGAGCAGTCCCCAGCTACACACCTCTCAGACAGGCTGGCTGTTTAGAGGTATGGGTTACTGGAGTGAAGGAGCAGTCCTCAGCTACACCACCCTCCAGACTAGCTGGCTATGTTAGAGGTATGGGTTACTGACTGAAGGAGCAAGCCCCAGATACACCACCTCCAGACCAGAACAGAGTTTACAGGACAATCAACCAATGAGGACCGCAGCTGAAGAATCTGTCTAGGAGCTGAGAGAGAGCTTACAAGCTCAGAGGAGGTAAAGGTCACCTGTGAGGAGAGAGCTGAACCAAGCTTTGAGGTAAACAAAGGTCACGCTTGAGGGAGGAGGTAAGGTCCCATGAGGAAGAGAGCCTTACACAGCTCATGAGGAGGGTCAAGGTCCAACAACCCGCTGAGGAGAGAGGCTCTTACACAGCTCATGAGAGGGTAAAGGTCACCATGAGGAGAGAGCCTGACCACAGCTTATGAGGAGGTAAAAGTCACCATGAGGAGAGAGCCTGACCACAGCTCTGAGGAGGTAAAGGTCACTATGAGGAGAAGCCTTACCACAGCTCTGGAGGAGGTAAAGGTCACGTGAGGAGAGAGCCTTGATCACAGCCTTTGAGGAGTAAAGGTCACCGTGCGGAGAGAGCGACCACAGCCTTGAGTAAAGGTACCTTTAGGAGTAAAGTACCACATGAGGAGAGAGCCTGACCACAGCTCATTAGGGAGTAAGTCACACCATGAGAGGAGCCTTTACACAGCTCTTTGAGGAGTAAAGGTTCACCTTTAGGAGAGCTTACCACAGCTCTTGAAGGTAAAGGCCACATGAGGAGAGACTTAGTTGCAGTAAAGGAGTGAGATGGATAAAGAGGTTCTTTCATTCAAATGAGGTCTGCTGCAAGCACAGAGAACAGAACTTGTAGAGCTTCGGAGAAAGCGCAGAAAGGTCAATGCTGACAATAACCAGAGGTGATGTGCAACCCCTAACTCCCAAAGTGACATTGCCTCACACCCAGCAAACAATCACCCCCAGGCATCTGCACGAACCACTCCCACCTTAGGACAGACAGAAGGGATTTTGCCAAGTCATCTCTAAAGGACGTGGCACTTTGTAACAAACACCCTGATGACTGGCGAAGAGGACCACAACCCAGAGACCCTACCAAACCACTGCACGATTAGGAGCCCCCAGGACCCTCAACGCCCACCACATGGCCAGCCTAACCCGCACCAACCAACTCCAGACCAGAAGAGAGGAAAAGCCCCAGGCCCCGATCGTGGCCCCTCACCTCCAGAGGCCCAACAGCAGGACCCAGCGCAGCTACGCAAGGTCGTCAGGACACAAGAGAACTGTAGGATTGAGTGAGATAAAAACACTCTCGCCAATACATTGCAACTTAAAACCACACACGATGCATGCCTCACACACACATGCGACGTTATGCCTGTTATCTCACTTCCTAACAACTTATTATTAGTTACTGTTTCTTGAACTTGCTATTTCCTTTTTGAACATGGAATCACTATCAGGTTGACATTGTGGGAACATCAGGCCTAAATCAAACTATCATTAAATGGCAACAGCTAATCATAGCCTATGTTGACAGTTGGAACATTCAGGCTAAAACTCGATCAACCTATCAGTTGCATGGGGAACATTCAGGCTAATTCATCATACCTATAGTAGCAGTGTGAAATTTAGGACCCAAACTCATCAAACTATCAGTTACAATGGGAATCTCAGGCGCCTAAACTCATCAACCTATCCATTAGCATGTGGAACATTCAGGGCCTAAACTTCAACCTATCAGTTTAGCATGTGGACATTCAGCGACTAAACTCATCAACCTATAGTTAGCATGTGGAACATTCAGGGCCTAAACTCATCAACTATCAGTTTAGCATGTGGAACATTTCAGTGGCTAAATCATCATCCTAATATTAGTATGTGGAACATTCAGGGCCTAAAGCTCTCAAACCTAATCAGTTAGCATGTGGAACATTCAGGGCTAAACTCATCATCCTATTCAGTTTAGCATGTGGCATTCAGGGCTAAACTCTCATCCTATCAGTTAGCATGTGGAACATTCAGGGCTAAATCATCAACCTTAGTTAGCAAGTGGAACATTCAAGGACACTAACTATCATCCTATCAGTTAGCATGGGAACAGTTCAGGGTAAACTCATCATCCTATAGTTAGATGTGGAACATTCAGGGCTAAACATCAACTTTGGACGAGAGTTAACACTGGAGTTCAACAAACATCTGAAAAGATGTTGAACGTATCATTTCTGCAGGGGAGACATGGTGTAAAGCTGACATTGTCACTGTCATAGCTACAAGAGGTCATTATGAATGTCACTGTCCCAACAGCTACAGAGACGGTCATTATGATGTCACTGTCCACAGGGGCTACAGAGAGGTTCTTATGATGTCACTGTCCCAAGGCTACAGAGAGCCATTGTGCCATCAAGAACACAGATCTGTAATAGAGCAGAGACTCTGGAGGACTGATCATTCTGGTACAAATCCGAACTACAAAATAATTGATCCCTCAAAATTGGTAAATATCCATTTGGTTAAAACTGAAACAAAATAATTCTACTGACAGAAAAATATTGCTCATTTTGCGCAATATATATCCCTCTCGAATCCCATATTATCTCAGAGGAGATCTTCCACTTGAGAAGACGTGCCATTTCAGGCCAGGAAATGTGCTCATCTGTGGGACAATTCACACAGGAACACTATTGATTAAAATACATGAGGGGCAGCTTTATACAGGCCAATACGTTCTAACTGTCTTATCCCCCATAGAAACAAAGTGACAGCACCATCAACAAAAGGAAGGGATCTGGTTGCAGCTCTGTAAGAAGGCTGGGTGCTGTATTTGTCAATGGTAGGTTACGGGTGGATTTTGGGGAGATTCACCTACTGCTCACTCTTGACACAGTTACATAGGCTAGTAATGATTAGACATGACACTTGTCTTCAGCTCATTCCCTCGTCAAGCCACTAAACACTCTGTCTTGATCCAGCAAAATTATTTTTCCTCAAAAGAACAGACAATGGGAAACAACGACATCTCACAGCCAGTAAGCTGTACAACATAGAATTTCCACAGATGGCCAAAACGCAAAGAAGAATACAGACAGCAACCTGGACAAAATAATCCAAAACTCTTAGTAACTTTCTGGAGTAGCAACATTCAACTAAGTAAAGAAGGCATCATCTAGCAGTACAAACATCACTATATATTCAGGCAATGAAAAGAAGCACAATTGAAATTGATAAAATAAAACATAAAAGAACAGATGACAACTGAGCGTTTGATGCAGATTGTGCTTTTGGTTGGATTATGTTCTACAGTTTTATCTTATGAATTTACAGAAGACCAAATATGGTGAATTAACTTATTACGTGAGACTTTAAAAACTCTATAAACGTACATGAACCAAAATAGCACAGTAAAAAAGCAAGCAGTGACATAATTGAGGAATACATAAACACAAACACTCTGGCAAAATTGGAAAACTTTAAAAATTAAACAGAGGAATTAGCATACAAAAGGGTGAATAAGGACAACCCATTTAAAACACTCGACAAAACGTTCAAGATTAACTACTAACGCAGAAGCAAGCCAAATTCAGAGAAGTTTGAAGTGGATTTATAAAAAGCTAAAGGACATATCAAATCCCCTGGATCCCCAATTACGGACAGGACTCTATAGCAGAATTCAGCGCCTCAAATTAAAAACCATGCGGACTTGATGGGTATCCTAAATGAGATGCTCAAATCACTAGAGAAAATGTAATTGACTATAATTAAAACGTTTAAATTTAGATCTGAGTGGTAGGTTATTTTTCCCCCCACCCAATGGGCGGACCATCTGGATAAGGACTCATAACCCCGAATCTTTAAGAACAGAGACAAATTTGACCATAACAAGAAGGCATTGTGTGAAAGTACCGGGGAAGGTTTTGTAGGATTAATAATGTAAGAGTTCTAACTTCTTAACTCTTGTGGAAGTGCACAAAGTACGAAACATGTTATGATGTTATTATCATACATTTCCTGTGGAAAATGTTGAAGTCCTATTATTTGCTGTTTGGCAAGGCGCTTGTTGCTATTACGTAAGCTGTTTGTTATGGTAAAGTTAGTTTTTAAAATCTACACAGCGGTTGCATTTACGAATAGTGTATCTTTCATTTGCTGTCCAACTGTATTTTTTAGTAAAAGTTTATGATGAAGTTCTTGGTAGATTAGGTAGTGTCAAAATAAGCCCGGACAATTTGGTGAATCGATGCTACATATTCACAATAGTATAAAACCACGGTTTGCAGCTTAAATATGCAGATTTTCGACTAAAACATAAGTGTATTGTATAACGTGATGTTCTAAGACTGTCATCTGATGAAGGTTGGTCAGGTTTAGTGATTAATTTATATCTTTTGCTGGTTTTTGCGATCGCTACTTTTTGTGCTAACATAAATGCATTTGTGTGTTTGGCTAATTGTGGTAAGCTAATGAATAATGCTATTATTGTGTTTTCGCTGTAAAACACTTAAAAAATCAGAAACTATTGGGCTGGATTCAAAAAGATGTTTTATCTTTCATTTGCTAAACCATGTTATTTTTTCATAAATGTTTTATGATAGCTATTAGGTATTTCAACGTTGTCTCTGTAATTATTCTGGCTGCTTTGGTGAATATTTTTGATGGTAGCTGCAATGTAAAACTTGATTTATACTCAATATGCACATTTTCCGAAAAACATAAATTTATTCTATAAATGTTATAGAGACTGTCATTGTGAGTTTTTCTTGGTTAGTGACTATTATATCTTATTTGGTCGGTTTTTGTTGAATAGCTACCTATGCGGTAGAAAAATTTGTGAAAATAGGGTTGAGTCTTTTGCTATTGTGGTTAGTAATCAGAAATACATATTGTGGTTTTCGTGTATAAATTTAAAAAATGGAAATGATGGATGGTTCAGAGATGTTTTTATCTTTCATTTGCTGTATTTGGCTTGTGATTTCATGAAAATTTAATTATACGTGATTATCCCGTCCGCGCTACGGCTTATATGCTAGTCAGCTTTTTTGATGAGGAGGACCAGGATCCGGGTAGCAATGAAGAGGTAATAAGCACATGTCTTGAGTAAAAGCAAATTGGATTGTATACCAAAACATCGCACGAATGATATATTTAACACTCTACACACCTGATAGATAAACATGTCACCAAAATATACGCTTGTTATCGACGTTCAAAAAGCATTTGATTCTATAGAAACTTCAGGCCCTAAATTTAAAAAGCATGCGGACTTGATGGTATCCTAAATAGATGCTCAATACTCACATTGTGCTTATTCTATTTGGCCATCAAGACTGATTCACAAGTTATTGAAAGTGGTGTAGCAGGGTAAAACATATGAATAATTAAATCAATGTATACTGGCACAAAAATAAGAACATTCTTTAACACTGAAGGGCAGGGGCTTCGCCAGGGGTTGCAATCTGAGACCTGCACTCTTCAATAATTTACATCACGAATTGGACTATTCTAAGAAAATCTCAGCCCTGGTGTTAGTCTCACACTTTATTCAGAGGTTAGATGGCCTATCTTCGCACGTTGACTATTGCCTGTTCAACCACAGCACATGGCCTACAGCAGAGTTGGACTGTAGAGCAGGACTGCAGACCTGGGCGGTAGTAAACCAAAAATACTAATAATGATTCCTCAGGGAATTAGACCACAGTTCTTATGGTACAATATATAGAGTATGCACACAACTACAATTACTTAGGTTTAAAAATAACATAACTGGGATCACCTTAATGAGGAGTGGAACTGAACTGAGAGAGAAAGCAACGAGGGGATTCTAAACGCATTAAAAAAACGAATTCAAATTGAAAATACGTATTAAAATTTGGCTAAACTAATTGAATATGTCATTGGAACCATTGCACTTATGGCAGCGCGGTGTGGGGTCAGTTGCAAAAACAAAGATTTATCAAATGGGACAAACCCATTGAAACCTGCATGCAGAGTTTCTGTAAAGAATTTCCTAACATGTCCAGAGGAAAACACAACAATGCATGCAGGGCGAAATTAGGCAATATCCACTAATAATTAAAAACTCAAAAAAGAACCATTTAGTTTTTGGAACATATAAAATAAGTGACCCCTCATATATTACACCTGAATCAAGATGAGGCAAAGAAAAGAGCCCATCATACAAGCTGGTCGGGGCTGAGTTCACAAACTGTTCTAACTAACACTGAAGCATCAGGACAGAAAACATGAACAATAAATACAAATTACAAATAGCCCCCCCCCAAAATACATTACTTATTGGGAAATACAAGCACAACAGCAAAATGCAGTGGCTATCTGCCCTAATTGACAGTACACCGTGCAAACCTATTTGACCGATGGTTACTCGAACAGAACCCTTAGACAAAACAAAGTACCAAGGCTCAGTGAGCACAGCCTCTGGCCATTGAGAAAAGGGTATAATAACACAGGAACGCTGGCTCCCTGTAGAGGAAAGGCTGTGCAACCCACTGCACAACAGCAAGAATCCTGAGACAGAGCTGCAATTTCATTCCGCCTTTTTTTCCTAACGAACTGTAAAAATATAAAACACTAATTAAGAAAGTGTGTAAGTTTCACAAATTGAAAACTCCTTTATTATCACGGGTTCCATAAAGATCGCGC
>NW_019943560.1:159619-173747 GCF_002910315.2 Salvelinus sp. IW2-2015
GTTACTATCCGGCTACCACCCTTTACCCTTGCCTGGCCGTCACGGTACTATCCGGCTACCACCCTACCCTCCTTACCTGGCCTTTCACGGTTAGCTACCGGCTACCACCCTGGTACCCTGCCCGGCCTGTCACTGTTACTACTCGGCTAACACCCGGGTACCCTGCCCTGCCTGTCACTGTTACTATCCGCTACCCACCCAGTCTAGCCCTTGCCCTCGCGCCGGACACTGTTACTAGCCGCCGTACCACCCAGACCCTGCCTTGGCCTTCACGTTTACACTCCGGCGTAGCCACCCCCGTACCCTGCCCTGCCTTGTCACTGTTCTACTATCCGGCTACCCACCCGGTACCCCTGCCCTGGCCTGTCACTTACTATCCGGCTACACCCAGCTACCCTCCCCTGCCTGTCACTGTTACTTACCGTACACCGGGTACCCTGCCCTGGCTGTTCACTGTTTACTATCGGCTACCACCCGGGTACCCTGCCCTGGCCTGGTCACTGTCACACCGCTTACTCTACCCTGCCTGTCGACTGTTAGCTACCAGCTACCACCCGTACCCTTGCCCTGAACGATTATTCACTGTTACTATCCGCTACCACCCAGTACCTGCCCTGCCTTCACTTTACATCCGGCTACACCCGTACCCTCCTGCCTCACTTACTATTCCGGCTACCAACCCTAGTACTCTACCCCTCCTAGTCACTTGTTACTATCCGGCTACCACCCCGTACTCTACCCTGGCCTAGTCACTATTACTTATCCGGCTACCAGCCAGGACTCTACCCTGGCCTTAGTATTACTACGGCTACCACCAGGACTCTACCCTGCCTTAGTCACTGTTACTATCCGGCTCCAACCCCATACTCTACCCTGCCTAGAGACCCCTATGTACTGTCACTGAACAAGTTCACTTAACAAGTTTACATACTGTTTTACTCAACTTCAATGACATGCTGCATTCTATCAAGCTCATCGATATACACTTACGGGTGCACACACCTCTTTTCTATTCCTATACTGTCAATCGGTCTTACCACATTATACTATATATATATATATATTCCGTCTCGACATTGCCTGCTCTGATATTCTATAATTTATTAGTATTTTTCATAGATCATAATTTTTTATTCCATGCTAGATGCACTGTTAGAAACACAAGCATTACACTGCACCTGCAATACATCGACCACCATCCTGAGTTACCAAGAGGACCAATAAAATGTTGATGTTGTGTCGTGTGTGTGTGTGTGTGTGGGTGTGGGTGTGTGGTGTGTGTGTGGATGTGTGGTGTGGTGTGTGTGGGTGGTAATCTGTTCTAAACTCCAAATCAACACTTGATAAAGCAGCGAGGACCCACAAGTAACATTTCACGCTGCTCCAGGAAGCAGGCCAATGTGACATAGACACAAGCTCTAATCCTACACAAGCCATCCGGCTCTCAACTACACATAACAAGTTACAAAATATCAGCTAGCGATTACCAAGCCAATACGCCATAGCAGTGACAAGCCGTATAAAAAAGAAACGCCGAAAACTGTACCATGCCGTAGACATGCCGTTGATAGCCAATACTGCGTAAATTCCATAACAGTATGTTTAAAATACGAGTACTATGCATGAGTTGATTGCTCTTTGTTGTCTTCGTTGTGCGAGATGACGCAATACGAATGGAAATCTGTGCAGACTTAGGAGAAAACGGAGATGGAGAGGAAAAGCAAGGATATGAAACAAGGAAATGAGGAGAGGAAAGAAAGATAGAAAACAAGGAGAAGAAATTCTATTTCCCACGTTCAGAGAGCGAAAGGGGGGAGCAGGTGCAGTGGACACACCCACACACTTAAAAAGTGGTTCAGTCCCAACAAACCAGTCTAACAGTCTGAAATAAAACCTCTCTCTCACCAACAAAAACGTGGAAACCGGCAGTAGCCTACCTGCACACCTTAACCTACACATTACTCAGGGAAAAGAGGAGAGAGGAGACCAGAGGGGAGAGAAAGAGTAGGGAGAGAAGGGCTGAAGCTGAAAGGGAGAGCGAGAGAGAAGGAGAGAGAGAGAGCGAAGAGAGAGAGCGAAGAGAGCGAGAGTAGGGAGAGCACGTAGCGCCGTGAGAAGGGGAGAGAGAGAGAGAGAAGCCAGAGGAGGAGAGAGGAGAGAAGAGATGAGAGAGAGAGAGCCAGAGAAGAACGCGGACGAGAGAGAGCGAGCAGAGAAGAGTAGGTGAGAAGGGAACGAGACGAGAGAGACGTGACGAGAGAGACGAGAGAGAGAGCAGAGAGAGAGAGCGGAAGACGGAGAGCGAGATAGCGGAGAGAGTAAGAGTGGAAGGGCGAGAGAGAGAGAGCAAGTGAAGGAAAGAAAAGCTAAAACAAGAATGACTGAAAATATCCCCCAGACAGACAATTTAAGGCACTCAGAGACCAGCACAGTATCTCCCCAACTGATTTCACCCCAGAGCCAAAATTCCCAACAGACAAATCCCTCGTCCCCGACACCATATAACCAGCGTTAGAGAATAATCTCTCTCTGTTTCACTCTGGCCTTGCATCCGCTTTTCTGTGGTCGATGGGCTAAATGTGTTGCTGCTTGCGTCAGTGGAGCTTCTGATTACCTGTTTTCGGGGCGGAAAACAGAGAGTCTGGTTTCTGCATATATACCACAGAATGGGACAGAATGAGGAGGTACGTGCGATCTTCAGTGCTATTGTATGTAACAGGCCCAGAGCTCACTGCCCCTCCGGAGGGATCTAGAACTGAAACCCTTCGGGTCCCAGGCTACCATTCCCAATCACGCCCATGCTGCCAATGAGACGGTATCATAGCAACCATAACCCTCACCCCAGCCTCTAACCCCCTCAGAATAAAACAAGACCGTCGTAAAGAGACTTGACTAAGAGGAACAGACAGATTAAAAACTAATCAAATACAAAACGCAGCAACTGAAGACCACAACTACAGACCAGATGTAAGACCAACAACTACCGACAGGTCAGCACTACAACTACAGACAGTAGACTAAACTGCAAATCTCTTAACAAACTACATAGTAAAACCAAACTAACTAGCTTAGAAATGTCCTATAAACAAACTACAACTCTACAAAACCCAACTACAATCAACACCCAACTACAACCTACAAAACCCAACTACAACTTACAACCAACTACAACTCTACAACCCAACACAACGCTACAACCCAACTACAACTCACAACCAAACGTTACAACCAAAACGTACAACCCACAAACACCTACAACCCAACTACAACCCCAACTACAACCCAACTTACGACACCCAACTCAACTCAACTACAACTCAAACTACAACTCTAGCAACCCAACTCAACCTACAACCCAACTACAACCCAACTACAATCTCACTCAACTCACTTCACAACTCAACTACAACCCAAACTACAACCTCTAAAACAACTACAAACTCACACCCAACTACACGTTCTACACACCCAACACAACTCTACAACCCCCACACTACAACTCCTACAACCACTACACTCTACAAAACCAACTGACACCGCCAACTACAACCCAACTTACAACCCAACTGCCAGATAAGAACAGGAGTCTTGGTGTTGCTGCAGGGATCTGCGTCCCAAAGCGACGCCAGAGATCTGAAGCTGGAAAACTCCTGAGAGATAGACAGGTAATCGACTTGACAGTCTGAAACACCCCCTCCACGACATCACACAGGTCCGCAGTCATACCCCACTCCTGCTCCATATGGGCATAAAAAAGGACAAAACATCAGAGAAAGCGAAGCGTGAAAGGAGGTGAGAGGCTTCACCGTGAATGTGGGGCTACAGCCCACCTGTTCCCCAAATCAAAAGCTTCAATCACAAACGCCCATATATCGTCTGTAACCCTGTAGACAAGAGACGGACAATTCCAGAATACACCATCTGCATGCACACACACACACACACACACATAAGGTAGCACCATACCGGTACACCTGTTTGCAACACGGCACACACCATCCTCATGTCAAGCGTTGACCATGAACAAACATTCGAAGCCAGAGCAAAAACACACGTGAGTGGGTGTGTGTGTGTACCACACCACACACCGCTCCTCGCTTGGCAGTCAAACCCTTTGACAGCCTTATCTCTCTGATTTCTGATGATTGCTTTAGTGCCAGGCCTCCTCAGCTCATAGCATTTCCACCACGCTCAACAATAGCCGACATTAGCATTTTCATAGATTGATTTATCTCTGAATGAGCCAGAGATAGTGTAGCCTAGCCGTTATCCAAATAGAGTAGCCAGTAGCATTTCCATTGGTAGATATGGTCGGAGTGTTCCTACTAGCGTTAGCGGTAGCTCCCCCATCACCTAGTGTCCACCCGAGTCCTCTCGCTCTTTTGATCCAACATGGTCAGTGCTCACAGAACGAGGAGAACAGGAAGGAGAGCGAACGAAGAAGGAGGGGAACAAGAGGAGGAACGGGGAGAAAGAAACATGAGAGAACAAAGTCCATACTACACGCGAACACAACCTATTGAAAAGTTCAATCTCAGCTGTGGGAGGTGTTTGCATGACGTGAGAAAAACATTTACTTTCTTAAGCACGCTCTTAATACGTGGACAGTTATAACAGCAATAAGCACCCGGTGTTGTGGCTATATGGCCATATACCACGGCCCCTTGCCCCTTGGGGGCTTTGGGCTATCCAGCGCACTCTGTGTTGCTGTCGTGACGAATAAACAAACCCATAGCCGTGGTATATTGACAGTATACCATACCCCCTCGTGCCTGCATGCTAATCATTGACAGTCACAACGAGTTTCAATCGACATCTTAAGTGATGGAAAATGGATCTGGCGAGTTTAATAAAAAGTTGAACGATAAGAAACATAAATCACCTAAAACATTACCTCAGTTTAATATGCTGCTGTGTTCCCCATATTCAGCTACAAATAGAACTCAGGTTTGCCGTCATTTAGCTAGTTAGCTACGCAGCGCTTCTTACATTCCACAAAGCCTAGAATTCACTAGTTAGTACTTCTAAACACAAAATACCTTTTTATGGCCTGATTCAGTCACAGGTCACTGAGATATATTTGGTACCATGCAAAATAGTTACTTCTTGACAGAAATGGCCTATAGACCAGACTCAAGGAACCACACAGACAACAGTCCTCCACGCTACGGAAGGAATTGATACGTGCGTATCAATATTCAGAGACAAAAAGTATGTCGCATCAAACAGATGGCCATCAGATTTCCACCAATGCTCTTCATAGTAGGACACATCACTGCACTCCCTCTGTAAATTGTGTCATCCTGTATACCCCGCGCAAGACCACACTTGTATGCTCTATTTATAAACCCTCTTAGGCCTCACTCCCCCCTTATCTGAGATATCTACTGCGGCCCTCATCCTCCACATAACAAACACCCATTCTGCCAGTCACATTCTGCTTAAAATCCCCAAAGAACCACTCCCTGTCCACTCCTTTCAGTTCGCTGCAGCAGCGACTTGAACAGCCAAGATGAGCTGCAGTTAGATATCTCAGATGGGGGAGTAGTCTAACACTCCAAAACTGTACAGTTTATCATCCATCTCTCATTCAAACTCATCATGACACTCCTACGACAGTGGCTGCGTTTGTGAGATCAGGTTGTCTCACCTTTCCTTGCCCTTTGTGCTGTACTTGGCCCTAATAATATTCTATGGCTGTACATATTGCTGTTTGTTGCCTAATTAGTTGCTATTCGGTGCTACGTGTTGTGTACATCGTTGGCTGCGTTGCTATGTTGTTTTGTCGTAGGCTCTCTCTTTTATGTAGTGTGTGTCTGTCCTCGTTTGATCCTGTGTTTGTTCCCATACGTGTGAGTATTGAGTTTAATCCAAGCCCCCGTCAACCAGGCCTTGCCTTTGGCTAGCCCTATGCTAAATCAAGAGATGGTTCCTCACGACTCGCCTAGTTAAATAAGTTAACAAAATATAACATGTGCAAGTGCCGTGAGGTATTTTGACGAAAAAAACACCATTGCAACGCTACCAACTCCATGACCTTCCATCGTCCCAGTTCAGTGGGATTCCCTTTCCATAACCTCGAACAAGAAAATAACACAACAGAGGGGATTTGGCCTGCCAGCACAGGGAACAAAACTGCCGTCTCCCTCTTCTATCGCAGCATATTACTCCTCTGTCTCTCCCTTTATCTTTCCTAAGATGAGATTCGATCCACGAGTATATCCCTCCTCCCTCTACTCTCCTCCATTTCCTCCCTCCCTCCCTCCTCACAAATCGACCGAACCCCCCCACCCACCGCCAACGCGTGGACAGCCGAACCACGGCGGACCTTCGCTCCTAACCCACCAGCCACCACCGCCCATCCCAACTATCCCCACCCCTCCACCACGTTCCCACCCTCTCACCTCCACTCATCGTTCCTCACCCTCATCCACCATCGTTCCTCACCCTTCATCTCCACCATCGTTCCTCACCGTCAGCCACCATTCTCCTTCACCTTCATCTCCACCATCGTTCCCACCCTTCATCTCCACCATCGTTCCTCACCCTTTCATCCCACCAGCGTTCCTCACCTCATCTCCACCACTTCCTTCACCCTTCATCTCTAACACGCTACCTTTCCATCCCACCATCGTTCCCGCCACTTCCCATCTCCCATCATTCCCTCTCTGCCACAGCATTCACACTAGCATCTGCAACATTAATCATTCTCACAGACAGAGAGGAGGGAGGAGAGCAACGAAGCAGAAAAGAACAGACGGAGAGGAGAGAGAAGGCAGAAAGTAGAAGACAAGAAGAGAGAAAAACAACGAGAGTGTAAGCTTTCTGCCCAATCAGATACGTCTAGTCGGGAATTTCTCTTGGGTTACTCACATCCGCATGCTAATCAGATTAGCCTACTTTAGCTCCAACCATCCCGCAGAACCAATCCCGTACAGGTTAATACATTAACAAGATTAACATTAGACAAAAAATATATAGTAATCCAAATTTACAACTGAGATCAACACAGGAGAAAGATTAGTTCTTTTAACTCAAACTCTGTCAATCGTTATCGTGCTAGCTGCCAAATTCAAATCGTCAGCTAGCTTCACTGTCTAGCTCCAACCTGTTACTTGGTAACCATGCAACGTGGTCACTGGGCAGCACTAGCACCTCTGGAGAGCCTTACGGTTGTGGGCGGAGCAGTTGCCGTACCAGGCGGTGATACAGCCCGACAGGATGCTCTCGATTGTGCATCTGTAAACATTTGTGAGTGTTTTTGGTGACAAGCCCGAAATTCTTCAGCCTCCTGAGGTTGAAGAGGCGCTGCTGCGCCTTCTTCACCATGCTGTCTGTGTGGGTGGACCATTTCAGTTTGTCCATGATGTGTACGCCGAGGAACTTTAACTTTCCACCTTCTCCACTACTATCTCCGTCGATGTGGATTTGGTGCTGCTCCCTTTGCTGTTTCCTGAAGTCTTCGATCATCTCCTTTGTTTTGTTAACATTGAGTGTGAGGTTATTTTCCTGACACCACACTCCGAGGGCCCTCACCTCCTCCCAGTAGGCCGTCTCGTCATTGATGGTAATCAAGCCTACCACTGTAGTGTCGTCTGCAAACTTGATGATTGAGTTGGAGGCGTGCATGGCCGGGCAGTCATGGGTGAACAGGGAGTACAGGAGGGGGCTGAGAACAAACCCTTGTGGGGCCCCAGTGTTAAGGATCAGCGGAGTGGATATGTTGCGTCGTCTGTCAAAGCAACTGGAAAATGTCCATGGCAGGCATTGTCACCTTGGGCTGCAACATAACTTCTGAGTGATAGCAAGCACGAGCACCACAACCGATCAGCCTACATTACTGCGCAAACACACATCATTACTCAGACAACTAGCGTAGCCATGTCACTTTTAACTTGCTGTTTGGACAGTCAGTATTCCAAAACTGATTGAGCATTAAGGCTTGCAGTGTGAACAAGGCTTTAGAAATTCTCTCCAAACCATCTATTATTGTGTCCGTCCACATAGTACTTGTGTTTTAGTATAGATTAATGTATTGTGTTCTAGGTGAGTGTGGTGCAGGACTCTGTGAACAWCTCTGGCCAGCCCAACATGATATAGTATTGATCATGTAAATGTATAGATAATGTATTGTATGTTATATTGTATATTTAACAATGCCACTTAATATAATGTTTACATACCCTACATTTCTCATCTTATATGTATATACTGTACCATCTACTGCATCTTGCCTATGCCGTTCTGTACCATCACTCATTCATATATCTTTATGTACATATTCTTTATCCCTTTACACTTGTAAAAAGGTAGTAGTTGTGGAATTGTTAGGTTAGATTACTCGTTGGTTATTACTGCATTGTCGGAACTAGAAGCACAAGCATTTCGCTACATTCGCATTAACATCTGCTAACCATGTGTATGTGAGTGTGGTGCAGGACTCTGTGAACATCTCTGGCCAGTCCAACATGGTTTAGTATTGATCATGTAAATGTATAGATAATGTATTGATCATGTAAATGTATAGATAATGTATTGTATGTTATATTTTATTCTAGGTGAGTGTGGTTCAGGACTCTGTGAACATTTCTGGTCAGTCCAACATGAACATGCTGAAGGTTCCAGAGTGCCAGCTGTCAGATGACCTGGGGAACCTGTGGCAGTGTTCCCGCTTCACTGACTGTTCCCTCTATGTGGGGGGGCAGGAGTTCAAGGCCCACAAATCCATCCTGGCAGGTAACACTACTACTACACCACCACTACTACTACACCACCACTACTACTACACCACTAATGCGCTACTAATACTACACCACCATTAATACACTACTACTACATCTCTAATACACTACTACTACTAATATACTTCTACTACTATTATACTACTACACCACTAATACACTGATACTACTACTAATATACTACTACATCTCGAATACACTGCTACTACTACTAATATACTACTACTACTACACCGCTACTAATACTACACCATTGCTACACTACCACTAATACATTACTTCTACTACTACTACAACACTACTACTACTAATACAATACTGCTACTACTACTACTACACTACTTCTACTACAACACTACAACTACTACTACACTACTACTAAACTACTGCTACACTACTTCTACTACTACTAAACTACTGCTACACCACCAATACATTTCTTCTACTACTACAACACTACGTCTAGTACTACTACAACACTACTACTACTACTACTACACCACCAATACACTACCTCTACTACAATACTACTACTACACCACTAATACACTCTACTAAACTACAGCCACACTACTATTACTACATCACTAATACACTACTACTACTTGCACCACCACCTACTACCTAGCTACACTACTAATACAGCTACCACACTCTCTGCTATTAGCACCTGCCCAACTTACCACTCACACTACTACAATATCACTACTGCCCCAACCACAATACTACTGCTAAATACTAATACCTACTTCTTCTGCTACTACACCCACCTACTAACAGAAACTACACTACACCACTACTAAACTACTGCCTACACTACTACTAACACCACAATGCAACCCAACTTCTACTACTCACTTCAATACTAACTCACTTACACTCCTCGAGCTACTACTGCTACCTACATCATAAATAGCATTACTTCTACACACTCCACTCATTACTACACTCTACTACTACAACACATTCAACCACTATCACTACTACTATGCCCTACTGCACCAATTACATCACATACAAACCATTTACCAATACACCTCCTACTCCTACCTCTTATCCAACTCACATACTACCTATCTTCTGCCCTCACTTGCTACATTGGCTACTATACTACCCTACTCTACCTGCACTAACTACAACTGCTACAACTCCTACACCAATACATAACCACATACCATAATGTAAGCACTCTCAATCTCACTAATCTGACTACTCAACAAACTACTAAACTCATTAATACTAAATACCCTAAGTAGACGAACGAGGAGCGTAGAGATAGTAGAACAGACCGACTAAATTAATTGGTACCTTGTTAGCGTTACTGAGGCTATGAGTATCGATTTGACTACTACATTGTAGTAGTAGTATGCAGTATGATGTGTGTGGATAGCATTTATAACTATACAGCCAGGAAATAGTGTACAGGGTATCCTGTAGGTACTGTCGTGTGACGACTAAGTATAATCTGCAACACTCAGGTAGCTATACTAACATGGTGCCACTTAGTGTAAACGTACTCAGCTTACTGACTTAGTAACTTGCACATCAGCTATATCATCGTGTGCTGTGATTAAGTTAAATAGCAGCTTAGTGCTTGCCAGTCAGTTAGTATGCAGTATGTTGTGCTGAGGTCGTGTAGTGCTTGAGTGTGTGTGTGTGTCCAGATCGTTGGACTTAGATTGTGTTGTAGCGTGGTAGTTGTGTGTTGTGGACTGTACTTAGTGTGTGTACAGCGATGCTAGCTTGTGATGTGTACCTGATTAGTGTGTGTGTAGATGTGATCGCAGGTACTAGTATGGCAAATGCATGTTGTGTGTGGTAAAGTATCGCAGGAAATGTGTGTGTACGGTAGTTGCAAGTACTGTGTGTGTGTATTGCGGTAGTATGCAGGATGTGTGTGTGTGGTCCAGTGAGCTGAATCACAGGACGTTGCTGTGTGTGTGTGTGTAGTGTGTGTGTGTGTGTGGACTTGATGTGTGGCAATGTCGTTGTAGATTGTGTACATGTAGTCGTCGACTGTAGATTACACGAACTGATTGATGTCAGTCGTTTCTGAGCATGCTACGTTGTGTGTGTGTGTGTGTGTGTGTGTGTTCGGAGAAGGAGGTCTACTACACTGGATCTGTGTGTGCAGCTGTAAGCTACTATGGCAACAGTATGTGTGTGTTCGACTCCGAGTAGTACTGCCCGGATAGTGTGGTGGTGATGAGTATGTAACATTGACTCGGATGTGAGTGGTGATCAGTGACGCCTAACTGTATAGTTAGATCGCAATATTGCTGAGTCTTGAGCGATAGATCATGCTAGGCATGAGCTAGGTGTGCTTGCGGTCACGTAATGCAGGTACTGAGAGTACGTGATGTAGTGTGTGTGTGTGTGTGTGGCTGTGTGTGGTCTCCATCTGGCTGAGTGCTAGTGCTGACTTGTGGTGTGTGAGTGTTGTGTACTATTGATCCGCTGCTTGATGTGTACAGTGTGGGCAGCAATGTCAGTACTTCATTATATTGTGTGACTTAGATGTGTGTGTACTGGTGCGGTAGCTCAACATGCACAACGTAGCTTGACTTGGACTGTAATAACGATATGTGCTGGTTGACTGTACTGTGTGGGTAAGCAGCACAGGATGATTGCTAGCTACTGTGAGATGGTGACTCTTATGTGTGACGAATTATAGCAGTGGTGTGTGTGTGGTATCATATAAGTATGTTTACAGTTGTAATCAGCTCTATTGGTATGCTCTGATCTATGGGGTGGCCTCACTATGCACACTATAACTCGCTTCTAACTGACGTCATTCGAGTGAGGAAGGAATATATGAGGGGGTTACACCACCATAACTCACAACGAGACACTCACAACAACACATACTACTACACCACATACAACAGATAACCACACTCGACCCTACACACCACACACACACATTTTGCCTTCATGGCCTATCCTCGGATAGATGAAGCTAAAATTAATTTCATTCAAATCCATATTTTTCGCTAACCTAATACCTAAAGCACCCTAACTCTAACCATTATAGTAATGACCCAAACACACTCACAAACTCATAAGCGCTAAACCACTAACTTTCTATAACCCTAACACCTCACATAAAACCCACTCATAAATCACAAAAACCTAAATCCTACTACTACTAACACTACACACATTATCCACCCCTTAATATACTACTACAATTCTAAACACTAACCCTCAACCTAGGCTTAACTGCTAACCCTAAAGCTTTTGTCACACTGTTAACTGTATACGATGCCACAAATACAAAATTTGTCTCACTCTATACACTTAGGACAATTAGCTATTCCTTGTTTTATGATATTACACTAGAGTGTCCCCTAGTTACTAACCATAGATAAGAAGAACATACCCTCACCTCACTCAGCACACTCACACAATACTTGACGTATGGGCCTATAGCATCATGTGCCTCCACGACAATAGCACTCTCTACAATATTCTACACATACTACTACGTGAGGAACCACTTACTGAGAGAGATAGGCTTATCCTATATATACTAACATGAGCATACCTGGGCTGGAACGCCCAAGTCTGAAGGAATGTTTAAAACAAAATCATCACGAAACGCACCGTATTCCTTCGAGGAGACACTCACACACACAACATATCACTCAACTACACACCACTATATACACTACCACACTCAGAGACAACCAACCCACATCAATACCACACACACCTACAACTCGCTACAACAACACACACACACCACAACACTACTAACGACAACAACTCAAATCTATCTCGAACTCAATCTACAGCACCACCTTATACACTTGAACTAACAAATGACCACTCGAGCTTTAGCTATCATAAGATTAACAGGGTAATCATGTGGATTACAATAAAAGACTTACTTATCTTATTCATTACTTACTCTTAAATAACCTACAATCCATAATCACCTACTCCTAATACAACTCAATAATATACTACTACACCAGATTATCAAATAGCTTTATATGGTTTAGGCACTATACATAAGCAGACTAATAAACAAAAATAACACTATATTTATCTATGCAGCTCATCCTATATACTAGTACCTGAGTACCTATGTTAAAGGTTTGTACTGGCACTGCGACGCATGACAGCTGCCGAGGATGAGCTTATTCAATACTTTAGCTATTTAGCACCTTACGACCAAGGCTAACAAACACCCGATTACAGTAGGCTGTCCCACAAAAAGAAACATATCGAGCGTTACTCAACTCCGGAAAGACCCTCTGTACTCTTTCTAACAATCGCCATTCGAGTGTTAGAACTATATATTATATATATATATATATATATCTCTCACACTACTCCATCAAAATCAACACCGAATCACACCGACTGGTTTAAATAAAAATCAAACACCTATGTTAGTATTGAGAATCTGTCTGAACCTTTAATATATCAAACATTGATCAAGAGGGTGTCAGTAAAATCACTAGCACAAGTGATCATAGATAATTGCACAGCATATTACACTGGAGTCTCTAGTCCGCTACGCTACCTCTGAGGCTGTCTCAGATCTATTACAACTCAATGTAAAATAGCCTACTAAAGCCGCATATACAAAACATTAGCAAACTAGACAATATATTCCAGCTAAAAGAAATAAACTATCACCTATAATACATATTCGTATACTACCATGGCCTGACGACAACCGGCCCACCACACTAAACAACACCACCACTAATACAAAAACCACCAACTACTACTACACTAGAAAACATGTGCACACCTATTCGAATAACTATAACTACTAATCCTTGGTTCAGCCCCAAATGGGTCCAGCCAACGGGTCAGCCCAACGGGTCACCCAATGGGTCACACCACAAATAGGTATTCAACACCACTAACCTTGCATAGTGCACATCTACACCTAAACACACTGCTCACTTACCAAAACTCTTTGCACTTCCGAGACACTGTTGGAGTTGCAGCAATGAGACAAAATCGGAAAACTACGAATTTAGGGAATTAACACACGAAATTGGCGATCGGGGGGGAACAGTGATATTTTTTAAACACTAACTCAAACTAGACACGCTTTATGAATACTACACAACATGTCTCCGTACATTCGATAATAATTCCACATCACATAGCACTACGAGTTTGTTGAGACTTTTACTTCAACATAAACACACCCAATCAACTACTACACTTATCAATAAGACACGTCATCTCATCTAAGGTAACATAATTACACACACTTCAGGCAAATCACTTATTACGCGCAGATCCCATCTTGCACCTATCATGACAGGCAATAACTAATACGCAGCACTGAGAGGCTACAATATACGTATCATCTGATGGTGCATAACGATACTCCTACTTGACCAACTACTTTGATT
>NW_019943561.1:0-1585 GCF_002910315.2 Salvelinus sp. IW2-2015
GTGTATGTGCTATACCATTTGTGTGCTAGCCTATGTTGTGTTTCAGTGTGCTGCCTATCCGCGGTACAAACATTATTGGGCACAGACAATGGCTTCCCCCTACAGATGTAGGATCTTAATTTGATCACCCTGCTGCAGGAGAACTTGTAGTGTATTTGAGGTTTAAAAAGGCTTCTGAAATTTGTAATTTCCACTTAGAAATGTCAGACTTGATTTTGCCTTATGAAGAATGTATCAACACTTACACAAATGTCCATCCAAATAATAATTCACATGTCTTGTTGCTGCAGGATTATTTTCCGGCTGTAGCAAACTGGTTCAAATTAAGATCCTACATCTGTACCTCGGCATTGGGCAGCCATGTTGGTGCCGTATGGCGTCCCCCTTCCTGGGCACTGGCCAGCCATGTTGGTGCCGTATGGCTTCCCCCTTCCTGGGCACTGGCCAGCCATGTTGGTGCCGTATGGCTTCCCCCTTCCTGGGCATTGGGCAGCCATGTTGGTGCCGTATGGCGTCCCCCTTCCTGGGCACTGGCCAGCCATGTTGGTGCCATATGGTTATCATGGCCTGACCTCGTACCTGGAGTCAGCTTTGTTTCTATTCTGGCTCCTTCCTTACATAACACAGCAAACTCACTGTGACCAATATGCAAACGCAATATGAAGAACAATGGTGGTGGTTCTGATGTACGTCCTGACCTGTTAGAGCATGGTGCTAGCAACCCCAGAGTTAGAGGTTTGATTCCCGCATGGGCCACATATATACTAACTAACCATGATATTATATTATTATTATTATCATATATACTACATATTCATGTAATGATCATATTATTATATACTACATATTCATGTAATGATCATATACTACATATTCATGTAATGATCATATTATCATATACTACATATTTATGTAATGATCATATTATTATATACTACATATCCATGTTATTATCATATTATTATATACTACATATGCATGTTATTATCATATAGTATATACTACATATTCATGTTATTATCATATTATATACTACATATCCATGTTATTATCATATTATTATATACTACATATTCATGTTATTATCATATTATTATATACTACATATTAATGTTATTATCATATTATTATATACTACATATTCATGTTATCATATTATTATATACTACATATTCATGTTATTATCATACTATGCGGGCTATGCCTCACTGGTATAGGCCGAATGCACAAACACAAGCCTTGCACATGCTCTGAGGCATGCACCCTGCCTGCAGCCTGGCACACACACAGTTACAAAGAACTGTGATTTTAGTGTCTGTCACGCCCTGACCTTAGAGAGCCTTTCTATTTCTCTATTTGGGTGGGCAATCTAGTTTTCCTGTTTCTTTGTTTGGCCTGGTATAGTTCCCAATCAGAGGCAGCTGTCTATCGTTGTCTCTGATTGGGGATCAAACTTAGGCAGACTTTTTTCCCACCTTAGTTTGTGGGATCTTGATTTTGTTAGTTGCTGTCTAGCCGGCAGAACTTTATGTTCGTTTTGTTTTTGTTGGGTTTTGGTGTTCATTTTAAATAAAAGTAAGGATGT
>NW_019943561.1:3395-5895 GCF_002910315.2 Salvelinus sp. IW2-2015
CTCGCTCTCCTTCTTATTCAGCCTTGACTCTCTCTCCTTTCTTATTCAGCCTTGACTCTCTCTCTCCTTTCTATTCAACCTGACTCTCTCTCTCCCTTTCTTATTCAGCCTTGACTCTCTCTCTCCTTCTCTATCACCTTGGACTCTCTCGCTCTTTGTATTCAGCCTTGACTCTCTCTCTCCTTTCTATTCAACTTACTCTCTCTCTCCTCTATCAGCCTGACTCTCTCTCTCTCCTTTATATTCAGCCTTGACTCTCTCTCTCCTTTCTTAATCAGCCTTGACTCTCTCTCTCTTCCTCTATTCAGCCTTGACTCTCTCTCTCTCCTTTCTTATTCAGCCTTGACTCCTCTCTCTCCTTCTATATCAGCCTTGACTCTCTCTCTCCTCTTCTTATTCAGCCTTGACTCTCTCTCTCCTTTCTTATTCAGCCTTGACTCTCTCTCTCCTTTCTTATTCAGCCTTGACTCTCTCTCTCCTTCCTTTCAGCCTTGACCTCTCTCTCTCCCTTTCTATTCAGCCTTACTCTCTCTCTCCTTTCTTATTCAGCCTTGACTCTCTCTCTCCTTTTCTGACCTTCTATTCAGCCTTGACTCTCTCTCTCCTTTCTTATTCAGCCTTGACCTCTCTCTCCTTTCTTATCAGCCATTACCAGATGATAACCGCCCACACAGAGGGTTCCCTTCCTCACACTCACTCCTCTTCTCTTCTCTCTCTCTCTTTCTCATTCCCTTTTTCATGGCTCTCTTACTCAATCCTCCATATCTCTCCAGTGATTGGGTTAACTCTAATTGAAGTCAGTCAATTCAGGAAGTAAAACTGAAATTAAAAACATTTAAATCACCTCTGAGTTGAGTGACTTTAATTCAAATTGACCCCAACCCTGCTGATGTCATTGCTTATTATCTCCCTCCCTCTCTCCCTGTTGTGGGTGTGTGTGTGTGTGCTGTGTGGTGTGTGTGTGTTGTGTGTGGTGTGTGTGTGTGTGTGTGTCTTGTGTGTGTGGTGTGTGTGTGTGTGTGTGTGTGTGTGTTGTGTGGTGTGAAGACGTGTCTCCTTCCTTTGTCACCTTTGACATGAGCTAAAGGTCACAGGTGAACACATGTTAGCAGTGACACGCAGTGTTAAGGGGAGGTAGGTGGGAGGTCGTTGCCAGTAATTGGAAGTTTGTTGATGTTATGTGTCTCCAAGAAAATACCATTCTAATGCCTTGTCCTCATTTGCTAATTATACACGTTAACACATTAGACATCAATTACACTGTAATCAGAAACTACATTTTACCATGGGGACATAGAGTAATCATATAAAGCTGAAAACCATGTTCTCGGAGTTGGAATTGCCATTGACAATCCACAAACACACATGACAATCATTACCATTATTAATGATAATACTTTATCATTTCCAGTTAAAAAATAAACAAAAAAATCAATTAATAATAATATCACCTAGATTCTAGCTCATCCCTCTGGTCCTCCTCTCTGGTCCTTGACCTGTCAGGACGTACATGTTGGCCTGTAATAATAATATCACCTCAGATCTAGCTCATCCCTCTTGGTCCTCCTCTCGCCGTCCTGACCGTGTCAGACGTACATTGTTGTCTGTAATAAATAATATCACCTAGATTTCTAGCTCATCCCGTTCTCGTCCTCTCTCTGGTCCTTGACCTGTGCAGATCGTACATGTTTCCCGATAATAATAATATCACCCTAGATTTCTCACGCTCATCCCTCTGCTCACTCCTCTCTGGTCCTTGGACCCTGTCAGGACGTACATGTTGTCCTGTAATAATAATATCACCTAGATTACTAGCTCATCCCTCTGGTTCCTCCTCTTCGGTCCTCGACCTGTCAGACGTTACATTTTTCCTGTAATAAATATCACCTAGATTCTAGCTCATCCCTCTGGTCTCCCTCTGGTCCCTTGAACCTGTCAGACCTACATGTTGGCCGGTAATAATAATATCACCTAGATTCTAGCTCATCCTCTGTCCATCCTCTCTGGTCCTTGACCTTCAGACTACATGGTAGCCTGTTATCCCAATTAAGCGTTACCACACATTAATCCGATTACGGATCCAGAGTTGACTTTTGCTGGAGTTATGGTTTTGCTTCTAGATGCTGAACTGTTTATATTGAGAGGAGGCCCTTCCCCCCCGCCCTGATTACATTCCAATGCTCACCCAGTGGGATGAGTGACTTAATATTGTCATTCCTAAGCCCTCACTGTCATCACCGCTCATATTGGAGTGTCACCCACAATTCCCAGCCAACCTACCCCCCCCCATGGCTTCACTCCCGTCAAACGCCCTGTGATATGTAATAACATGATATGCCAGATATAATAATATGATTAATAACATGAATAGCTAGTAGTATAATAAATGATAATACATGAATATTAGTTATAATATATGATAATAACATCGAGATATTGTAGATATATGATAATATGAAATAACATGAATAGTGTAGTATAAATAATATATGAATAGCAT
>NW_019943561.1:10895-14182 GCF_002910315.2 Salvelinus sp. IW2-2015
GAGAGAGAGAGAGAGAGAGAGAAGAGAGAGCAGAGAGAGAGATGAGAGAGAGAGAGAGAGAGAGAGAGATCATCCTGGAATATCCAAGGTCTGAGGTCCATCTGCCTTTGGCCTAAAGAGCAGGAACCCGGACTTTCACCAAAGGAAAATCGGTAATGCAGACATTGTTCATCCTGCAAGAAAACATGGTATAGAGGAGACGGACCACGGTTGCCTCTATTAAGAGAGCTGGTAGTCCCATCCACCAAACTACCAGGTGTGAAACAGGCGAAGGGACTCAGGCGGAATGGCCTAATTATGATTATAGAGCAGACCTAAAACTCACTCCATTAAATTAATCAAAACAGGAACATTACATTTGCTACAAATTCAAAAGGAAATTAGCTTAACAGAGAAAAATGTCTCCTTGTGCTACCTATATCCCCCCACTAGAAATCCCGCATACTTTAATGAACGACAGCTTCTCCATCCTGAGGGGAAATCAATCATTTTCCAGGCCCAGGGACATGTATTAGTCTGTGCGACTAAATGCCCAGAACTGGACAGGAACCTGACACCCTCAGCACACAGGGGGACAAACAAACCTACCTGGAGCGTGACAGCATTCCCTCCCCATATGCCCACCTAGGCCCACAACTATGGACAACATAACAACAAAAACGGCGTCAAGCAACTCCTGCAAGCCTCTGTCGCACGCTTGGGTAGTAAAGTCAATGGTAGCTTCGAGGGGAACTTCCTATGGTACGTACACCCTATTAGCTCATCTCTTGTCAGTAGCACTGTAGACTACTTTATCACTGACCTCAACCCAGAGTCTCTCAGAGCGTTCACAGTTCAGCCACTCGACACCCCTATCAGACCACAGCAAAATTCACAGTCTACTTGAACAGAGCAAATACTCAATCATGAGGCATCAAAGCCAAAGGAACTGAGTAACATGAAGAAATGCTATAGATGGAAGGAAGCAGTTTGAAACCTACCAAAAAAACAATTAGGCAAACAGCAAATTCAATCCCTTTTAGACAACTTCCTGGTAAAACTTTCCACCTGCAATAGTGAAGGGTAAACTTGGCAGTAGAAAATCTTAACAGTATTTTTGACCTCTTCAAGCTTCCCTATCAAATCTAAAAATCTCAACATAGAAACCGAAGAACAATTGCAACAACAATACAAAATGGTTTGATAAAACATGCAAAAATCTAAAAAATAATTGAGAAACCTGTCAACCAAAAACATAGAGAACCCGAAAAACCTGAGTCTACGCCTTCACTATGCGTGAATCAGCTAAAACAATACAGAAAACCACTACTGGTCGAAAAGAAGGGACAGCCACGTCTCAGAAATCAGCTCAATGTAAGTGAAGAATCATAGACTCTAACCAATTCTTGGCGAAAATTGGAAAACACTAACAAACAACAACACGAAGAATTATCTATCAAAATGGAGATGTTGCGTAAAACCACTTCTCCAATCTTTTTGGCTCTATAACAAAGAATAAGAGCAAAAACATATACATGATCAAATACAAATCCTAGAATCAACTATTAAAGACTACCAAACCCACTGGACATTCTCCAATACCTTGAAGGAGTATACAGGACAAAAATAAAACCCTCCAAACCAAAAAGCCGTGGTGTTCGATGGTATCCTTAATGAAATGATCCAAATATACAGACAACAAATTCCAATGGGCTATATTAAAAACTCTTTAACATCGTCCTTAGCTCTGGCATGCTTCCCAATTATTGGAACCAAGGGACTGATCACCCCAATCCAACAAAAGGGGAGACAAAATTTGACCCCAATCAACGACCGTGGAATATGGCGTCAAACAGTAACCTTGGGAAAATACTCTGCATTATCATTAACAGCAGACTCGTACATTTCCTCAATGAAAACAATGTACTGAGCAAATGTCAAATTGGCTTTTTACCAAATACCGCCTACAAACAGACCATGTATTCACCCTACACACCCTAATTGACACCAAACAAACCAAAACGAAAGGCAAGTCTTCTCATGCTTTGTTGATTTCAAAAGCCTTCGAAATCAATTTGGCATGAGGTCTGCTATACAAATTGGATAGGAAAGTTGGTGGTGGGGGTAAACATACGACATTATAAAATCCATGTACCACAAACAACAAGTGTGCGGTTTAAAAATTGGCAAAAGACACACACATTTCTTTCTCACAGGGTCGTGGGGGAGAAGGGATGCAGCTTAAGTCCCCACCCTTTCAACATATATATCAATGAATTGGGCGCGAGCATGAGAACAGTCTGCAGCACCCGCGTCTCACCCACTAGAATCCGAAGTCAAATTCTACTGTTTGCTGATGATCTGGTGCTTCTGTCACCAACAAGGAGGGCCTACCACAGCCACCTAGATCTTCTGCCACAGTATTCTGTCGAGACCTGGGCCCCTGACAGTAAATCTCAGTAAGACCAAAATAAGTGTGTGTCCAAAAAAGGTCCAGTCGCCAGGACCACAATAATTCCATCTAGACACCTTGCCCTAGAGGCACACAAAAAAACTATACATACCTCGGCCTAACATCAGCACCACAGTAGCTTCCACAGAGCTGTGAACGATCTTGAGAGACAAGCAAGGAAGGGCATTCTATGCACATCAAAGGAACATAATTTCAACATACCAATTAGAGATCTGGCCTAAAATACTTGAATCAGTCATAGAGCCCATTGCCCTTTATGTTTGTGAGGTCTGGCGTCCGCTCACCAACCAAGATTTCAACAAAATGGGACAAACACAAATTGAGCTCTGCATGCAGAATTCTGCAACAAATAATCCTCGTGGTACAACGCTAGAAACCCAAATAATGCATGCAGACAGATTAGGCCGATACCCACTAATTATCAAAAATCCAGAAAAGAGCCGTTAAATTCTACAACCACCAAAAGAAGCGGATTCCCAAACCTTTTCCATAACAAAGCCATCACCTACAGAGAGAATGAACCTGGAGAAGAGTCCTAAGCAAGCTGGGTCCTAGGGCTCTGTTCACAAACACAAACACACCCCACAGAGCCCAGGACAACAGCACAATTAGACCCAACCAAATCATGAGAAAACAAAAAAGATAATACTTGCACACATGGAAAGAATTAACAAAAAACAAGCAGCAAAACTAGAATGCTATTTGGCCCTAAACAGAAGTAACGTGGCCCAGAATACCCCATGACCACTGTGACTGACCCAAACTTAAGGAAAGCTTGACTATGTACAACTCAGTGAGCTAGCTTGCTATTGAGCAAAGCCGCCGTAGCAAGACA
>NW_019943561.1:19299-140632 GCF_002910315.2 Salvelinus sp. IW2-2015
AGAACAGCCCACCTCAGACCGGGACCACAACCTCAACACCACAATGGGACAGACAACACAGGACCCACCAACCAAACAAACACCCTCCTAATAGCCCCCCTGTCAGCTCCCCCAACAAACCCCACACATTCATTGAGGACACACAAAAGCCAGATATTGTGCTCCTCATTGACCCAAATGGAAATACATTCAAGAGAATAAACTTTTTCCYAAACAYAAACTGGCYCAAATCTGGTGGCCAAACAATAGGCATTCCCTGGAGCTGTTGTCAGAGGACAGTCTCGGGTCCCCCAGCCACATCATAATTCACAYGGGCAAAAACGACCAGAGGGCCCAGCATTAAAGGGTGGCCACAGCAGACAAGGGAGTGATTGAAAAATCTTATTCCACTTTCTCCACCCTGCTACGACRAAAATACTTTCACCCTGCCACCATACAAGCATTTCTTGGGACTGTGCCTCAAAACCTAATGTCTACCYGGCCCACCACTCCACCCTGGACATGAACAGCCTTTACAACCAGGTCCAACTCTACAAGGCAGCAGCCCCAACTTTTGCCAGGACCCTGAAGGACGTCACCCTGAACCTGAACCTCAGCCCCAGAACCTCACACAGGATCAACAGAGCAACCACACCCCGCCCAGACCAGCGTGACACCCTCTCAGACCTGCGAGACCGCCTCCTGAAGGACCTGCACCTAGTGAGCCCACGCCAAGAGGACCTACACCCAGACCACAGCATCATCAGCCACATCCCCCCGACCCCAGATCAGACCTATGCCCCTTCTGCCCCCCTCCCCATGCCCCCCGCCCCTGCAGCAAAGACCTCAACATGACAGTCGCACGTATGCCCAGACCATGAGCAAAGCAACAGGCCCAACCCCCACTAATACACACGCCCAAGCCCCATCCTGCAACCTAAAAGGTATGTATCAGATGCTCAACATGCTCTGCTCACACCTACTGGAATGGTCCGAGGCTAAACCACACAAAAACAACACTAGACACTATGGCACACAAAGCTTCTACTATCTCTGATCATTCAGAGTATCTCTACCGTTCCTGCTGTCTCTAGAGAGTTGAAAACAGCAGGTCTGGGACAGGTAGCACGTCTGGTGAACAGGTCAGGGTTCCATAGTCACAGGCAGAACAGTTGAAACTGGAGCAGCAGCACGGCCAGGTGGACTGGGGACAGCAAGGAGTCATCATGCCAGGTAGTCCTGAGGCATGGTCCTAGGGCTCAGGTCCTCCGAGAGAGAGAGGGAAAGAGAGAGAGAGAGAGAGACAGAAAGAGAGAAAGAAAGAGAGAAAGATAGAATTAGAGAGAGCATACTTAAATTCACACAGAACACCGTATTGGTCAGATATACATGGTTAGCAGATGTTAATGCGAGTCTAGCGAAATGCTTGTGCTTCTAGTTCCGACCTCTAGTCCGGAGCCTCCAGCGACGCCTTCTAGTCCGGAGCCTCCAGCGACGCCYTCTAGTCCGGAGCCTCCAGCGACGCCCTCCTGTCCGGAGCAGCCGGAGTCTCCCTCCTGTCCGGAGCAGCCGGAGTCTCCCTCCAGTCAGGAGCTGCCGGAGTCTCCTGTCTGTCCTGAGCTGCCAGAGCCGCCCGTCAGTCAGGAGCTGCCTGAGCCGTCAGTCAGGAGCTGCCTGAGCCGTCCATCAGTCAGGAGCTGCCTGAGCCGCCCGTCAGTCAGGAGCTGCGAGAGCCGTCCGTCGGTCAGGAGCTGCCTGAGCCGTCCGTCAGTCAGGAGCTGCCTGAGCCGCCCGTCAGTCAGGAGCTGCCCGTCACTCCGACGCTGCCGGAGCCGCCCTTCACTCCCGCGCTGCCGGAGTCTCCCGTCTGTCCGGCGCTGCCAGAGTCTCCCGTCTATTTGGGGCCCGCTGATAGGGTTCCCAGTCCAGGGTCGGCGGCGAGGGTCGCCGCTCCAAAGGCGCCACCTAAGTGGGCTAAGGCTATGGTGGAGTGGGATCCACGTCCCGCGCCAGAGCCGCCACCGCGGACAGATGCCCACCCAGACCCTCCCCTATAGGTTCAGGTTTTGCGGCCGGAGTCCGCACCTTTGGGGGGGGTACTGTCACGCCCTGACCATCGATTGCTTTGTAGGGTCAGGGCGATTGCTTTGTAGGGTCGATTGCTTTGTTTGGTCAGGGTGTGATGTGGGTGGGCATTCTATGTTGTATGTCTAGGTTGTATATTTCTGTGTTTGGCCTGGTGTGGTTCCCAATCAGAGGCAGCTGTCTATCGTTGTCTCTGATTGGGAGCTATACTTAGGTAGCCTGTTTTCCATTGTGTGTTGTGGGNTTTGTTTGGTCAGGGTGTGATGTGGGTGGGCATTCTATGTTGTATGTCTAGGTTGTATATTTCTGTGTTTGGCCTGGTGTGGTTCCCAATCAGAGGCAGCTGTCTATCGTTGTCTCTGATTGGGAGCTATACTTAGGTAGCCTGTTTTCCATTGTGTGTTGTGGGTGATTGTTTTCTGTTTGTGCGTATTGCTTGCAGAACTGTTTCGTTTTCGTTCTCGCTCTTTATTATTTTTTGTCAATTCAGTGTTTAGTTTATTTAGTTTATTAAAATGAACACGTACCACGCTGCACCTTGGTCCTCCTCTCCTTCCACCAACGAGAATCGTTACACCCCTAAGCAAGCTGRTCCTGGGGCTCTCCTCACAAACACAAACAGACCCCACAGAGCCCCAGGACAGGATCACAATTAGGCCCACCCAAATCATGAAATATMAMAAATATAATTACTTGGCACATTGGAAATAATTAATAGAAAGAAAGATCAAACTAGAATGCCATTTGGCCCTAATCAGAGAGTACACAGTGGCAGAATACCTGACTGCTGTGACTGACCCAAAATTAAGGAAAGCTTTGTACAGACTCAGTGAGCATAGCCTTTCTACTGAGAGAGGCCGCCGTAGGCAGACCTTGCTCTCAAGAGAAGACAAGCTATGTGCACACTGTCCACAAAATGAGGTGGAAACTAAGCTGCTCTCCCTAACCTCCTGCCAAATGCATGACCATATTAGAGACACATATTTCCCTCAGATTACACAGACCCACAAAGAATTTGAAAAACAAATCCAACATTGATAAACTCCCATATCTATTGGGTGAAATACCACAGTGTGCCATCACAGTCGCAAGAATTGTGACCTGTCGCCACAAGAAAAGAACAACCAGTGAAGAACAAACACCATTGTAATTAAGTMGTTTTTTGGGGTATCTGTACTTTACTTTGCTGTTTATATTTTTGACAACTTTTAMTTTTTGTACACAAATAATACAAATAATAATTTTCCATCAMMCCCAAAAGTACTTGTTAMATTTTGAATGCTTAGCAGGGCAGGACACTTATTAAGACAACATCTCTGGTCATCTGTACTGCCTCTGATCTGGCGGACTCATTAAACAGATATACTTTGTTTGCAAATCATTGTCAAAGTGTTGAAGTGTGCCCCTGGCTGTCCAATCCGGCAATCTGATTTGCTTAATATAAGGAATGTGAAATGATTTATACTTTTACTTTTGATACTTAAGTATATTTAAAACCAAATACTTTTAGACTTTAACTCAAGTAGTATTTTATTGGTTAACGTTCACTTTTACTTGAGTCATTTTTTATTAAGGTATCTTTACTTTTACTCAAGTATGACAATTGGGAACCACTGAGTGTAAGCATTTGTCCCCTATCACTTCACATCTCTCATATTCAGAATACCCTGATTTACTCAGCGGCAGTTASTGTAGTCTACATTCTGGCTTCCATTCAAAAGCTTCCGTCCTCATTAGGAAAAGTCCCTGTTCCATTGGCCTCATCTTTCCCCTCACTTCACTCCTAACCCCACCATAGGCCATGATTATCCATACATTCTCTCTCTCTCTCGCTCTCCACCTGAAGGCTCCCTCCACCGCCTTCTCCCTCACCATACATGCCCTCCTCTAACCCCCTCTCACCCTGAGTAATGAGAGCCTCATTCAAGCCCATCACCACCAACATATTTCAGCATTGACTGTTAGCAAATAAGATAGCGTATTTGGAAGCGCCATCATAATGTGTTA
The DNA here is from genome assembly GCF_002910315.2 of Salvelinus sp. IW2-2015. Classification (NCBI taxonomy): domain Eukaryota; kingdom Metazoa; phylum Chordata; class Actinopteri; order Salmoniformes; family Salmonidae; genus Salvelinus; species Salvelinus sp. IW2-2015. Next base: position 23,371 of record NW_019943561.1, read on the forward strand.
GTATGATGGGCCTGATGCCTGATGTAGGACCCTGAGGAGAGGGCTCTCCTCGCTATGTACAGGAGTAATATACAATAGGTTCTACAGGGAGATGGAAGGCAAGCTAGCAGCTAAGGTGTTAGCTAAGGTTAGGCTTAGGGCTGGAGCTAGGGTTAGGGCTGGGGTTGTGGTTGAGGCTAGGGTTTGGGTTGAACCGGGATGTGGACATGAAGCTAAGGTTAGGGTTGTGGTTGTTTCCTGCTGAGGGATAGTGATCAGTTCTATTGATATGATTGAAACTATTGGCTACCATGTTTCCATGTTTACTTCCTGGAAGTTGAAAGACAATGACAGTACTGTATCTCTTCTTAACTCTGTACAAKATTTTGCTTCCCACGTCTTTTTCTCACCAGGAGTAAAACTCCACAGAGAGGCCTTACGTGAATTATAGTAAGTGAACATAGGACTCTGACAGCCCAAGAGCCAAAGCCTGAGCCAGACAGTCCATAGATAGTTAAGTAAACACAGCAAACAGATCAGCGAGAGAGTTAGAGAGAGAGGAGGAAATATATTGCAGCAGCCCTRGGCATTGCATCATTTCCCCCCACCACTGAATAGGATTACCATTGACCAAAAAGATAGRGYGCATYCCAAATGGCACCCTATTCCCTTCATAGTCCACTAGTTTTCACCAGGGTCCATAGGGCTCTTGTCAAAAGTAGTGCACTATGTAGGGAGTAGGGTGCCATTTGGGATGCATGCAAAGATAATCTCTGGCCCTGTGAATAGTGAAAAAGTGTTAGGCCAAAAAAGCCAATTCCAGAGTTAATTAGAGAGCAGTTCCCCGTCTGGCCCCGACTGCAGAGGGTAAAATAAGCAATGTGCTGCTTGCCGATAAAAACCTATTGGGGGTATTTATTGTTGTTTTCCCCGACCATTGGACTGTGTTTTTTTCTCTCTTTTCTATCTCTCAGAGTTCAATAATCAGTGATTGGTTGATTGTTTCATTAATCCAATTACCRACTAGTAAATAATAGTGTCATCATGGCCTCTGAATTATCTCTGCGATATCGCTACCAACTCTCTATTATCTCTACTAAAAGGCAATCCTATCACAGCCTATCAGACCAGCAGAGACTAAGCATATTGTGACACAGTACAGAGTTAATAAATCAATACAATTCCACACCAGAATCAGGACACTTATACGGTACAACCACTATACTGTACATCCATATGATGAATATCAAGGTATTTGCAACCAGTGCAGCACCACCCAAAGGTGGAATGATGCAATTGCAAAGAGCCTAATTTGGTTTAACATAAAGTCCTGAAATTCAAAAAATTCCCTCTAAACTATATTCAAGGATATACTTGACATTTACATGTGTCCCTTGGTATGTGTCCCTTGGGATGTGTCCCAAATGGCACCCTATTTCCTATTTAGTGCACTACTTTTGACCCAGAGCCCTATAGGCTGTGGTCAAAAGTAGTGCACTCTAAAGGGAATAGGGTGCCATTTGGGATGCGTACCCTATGTTGGATAATGCCTTGGCATGGGGGATATGGGTCTCTGTTGTCTGTTGTTACCCGCTAGAAGTAAGTGAAGTTGATATTGACTGTCAGTCTCTCTTCATACAATGAACACTGCTGTTGAGTGCTAATCAATGAGGCCTAATGCCTCTATTATAATCCATCTCTCCAATTAAAGCTGTATTGATCACCAGCAGACCTTGGTTGCCTCCAAAATGGCACCCTATTTCCTAWTTAGTGCACTACTTTAGTAGTAGCTCCGGTCAAATGTAGTGCACTTTTTATGGAATAGGTTGCCATTTTGGACAAAAACCTTGTGTTACAGTGGAGCTGCCTGGGTCTGGGAGAAATCAAATGGAAAAGCTCCGGCCTGAATTAAATCTCCTTTAATATCCAACAGACTAGGGTTATGTTCCAAGTAGCACCCTATTCCCTATTTAGTGCACTACTTTTGACCAGGGGCTTAGTAGTGCACTACATAGGGAATAGGGTGCCATTTGGGACGTAGCATAGTGCTTCAGCGACAATCACTTTAGAGTGGGAGTTTTTTTTAACATATTATTCACATGTATATATACCTGAGGTTTTAAATATGCATTGTCTCGRCTGGCTGGGCTGTGGGTAGATGGGATATAAATATGTTATGTTTTTGATTTATTCCTTAAACACAGTACTGTGACTACTACCCCATTTGTTCAATAGCGAATCTGTTCAATAAATAATCTACTGTACTTATTTTTCCAAACACGCTACTGCATTGATAAAGCTGTGTCAYCTTTGAAAATACAACTAGTGTCACATGAATTACATTAATGTCTGTCAGGCCATGTACGTTAATATTGATCTTCAGCACAGCTTTCAACACCATAGCCCCCTCCAAGTTCATCGTTAAAGTAACCGTCCAGTGCTTCCCGATTTTTTATGAAATATGACATATAATTATTGCAATATGTGTGAAATACTTMATTTAAAAATGTTTTTAAAATGTAATTAAWTATGTTAAAAATCWGCTTTTCTGTGTTGGAATGCAGTGGGCGTACCCTGACAACAGAATGGTGTGGGCGTATACTGGTCATTAAAAWTATTCATACAAATTGACCACTGATTGACCAGCTCAGCCAATGGGGCAGGGTTACATAATTAGCAAGCATTTTTTAAATGGTCTGTTTGAGATACATGTTTGAGGTGAGGTTTTTGAAGTGTTTTTTCTCACATTTCTGCTTTGGACACAAAAACATGTATAAGACGAGTCAACAACATAAATTGAGYATGAGTAAACMGAAAATTAACTTTTAAAAGTGAGATTTTCACTGGCCAGTTAGACTGCGTTTACACAGGARGCCCAATTCTGATATTTTTTGTAATTGATCTTTTGACTAATCACATCAGATATTTTCTCGTCAGATCTTTTTCAGGGCTGATATGATTGGTCAAAATACCAATGAGTGAAAAAAAKATCAGAATTGGGCTGACTGTGTATGGTTATGAACACCTCCCTCTGCAACTGGATCCTGGCAAAAACACCTCCGACACGCAACACGCTCAGCCYCCTCCTGTACTCCCTGTACACCCACGACTGCGTGGCCATGCATGACTCCAACACCATCGYTAAGTTTGTCGACGACAAAACGGTGGTGGGCCTCACGACACAGCCCACAGGGAGGAGGTTAGAGCCCTGGCAAAGTGATGCCAGGAAAAGAACCTCTCCCTCAACGTCAGCAAAAACCAAGGAGCTGATCATGGACTACAGAAAACAGGGTGGTGWGCACACCCTCATCTGCATCGAAGGGGCTGCAGTGGAGAGGGTCAAAWGTTCCTCTGCATGCACATCACAGAGGACCTCACATGGACCAGTCACACCGACACTATGGCGAAGAAGGCACAACAGCGCCTTTTCATCCTCAGGTGACTGAAGAGATTTGGAATGGGCCCTCAGATCTTCAACAAGTTCTACAGCTGAACCATTGAGAGCATCTTGAATGRCGGCTGTATCACCGCCTGGTATTGCACACACATACAACCACACAAACACACACACACACACAGTCAATGCTGCTGTTCTATTATATACTATTTATTTAACTGTGCGGCAAAGTCACTATTCACTTTATATTTGTAAATACAATCATACTTGACATAGMACATTCATAATCTATACTGTATATCCTACTGTGTACATATCCGTTTATTACTTTGAAAACTACCTTCTAATTACTTTATATTTTTCATTAGACTTTTTATTATTGATATTGATTATTGTACTGCAACCTTTAATACATATTGTAAACTGTGTGCGTGACAAATACATTTGATTTGATTTGATATTCATCCACAGTGAACCAGTTACCGCTCAACTCCATTACCATACAATTAAAATGCAATTACAAAGGTATATGTAATAACACTTTATTTTTACTTCACAGGTATAATAAAAGCAACTTATTGCAAACTGTTACCGCGTGTAGCATGACTGAAAATCATTCCAAGATGAGATGAGAGAATTCTCAGACCATGACTTTGACAAAGACATGCACCATTTGAATAATCTGCTGTGTAGATGTTATCTGTGGGACACAGTCTGTGAATAGATAAACTAACTGCACGATGAGGAGGCAGTTGTTGTTTCTCATGCCCTGTCATCATAATTATACTGTCTCTAGTCTTATCACGAAGAAGAAGAAGGAGGAAGAGGAGGAGGCAGATTTCACTATGTACATTTCCTATTTAGATATGGAAATCACATAAACATTGGCAGCATTCCAATATCGACACTTAGCATACCACTTAGAACGAATCAATGTATTGGGCAAGCATCTTAAGTGCTATACTAGTATAGACACTGGAACATAGCCAGCCAGTAGTGTTACTTCAACCCCAGAGAGGCAGCACTCAGTCTCCTCAGTCTCAAGTATGGCAGTGAGTATTATGTTATTACCCTGCATGTCCCTCTCCTCAGTCTCTCTCTCTCCCCCTCTCTCTCTGGCTGGTGCCATTCATTACGATGAGAGCTCAGCGATAGATAACAGTTCATAGCTTCAGCATTAGTGCACAGACACACTCACAAACACACACACACACACACACACACACACACAAGGATAGATAGTGATTTATAGCTTCAGCATTAGAGAGCCACATTCATCACAGCGTTGGCTGATGAGGTGTCGACATCACACTCCAACGTGATTAATCATCAGCTTCCTGCCAAGCTGCTTAGCCTGATAACGTCACCATACGTAACGCCATTTATGATAATACGTATAGCGAAATGGGGACCGGTAGTAAAAGTGTGTCAGTTTAAAGATTGAGGAAATGAACGGAAGTCATGCAGACGTCAAACGATGGAATGATCTAAGGATAGCAGGTTATGTAAGCTAGGGCTCCATTAAATATAAGTTTAGTGTACAGTAACATGGAAAAGGAATGACAGGGTCTACATATATATATGAATTAAATCAAAGCAAACGTTATTTGGCTCATGCTTCGTAGAAAACAGGTGTAGACGAACAGTAAAAATAGAAATAGTGGCTAAGTGAATAATTAATAAAAAATAAAGAATAAAAATAACAAGACTATATACAGTATAGGGAGTAGAAAATAACAAGACTATATACAGTATAGGGAGTAGAAAATAACATGACTATATACAGTATAGGGAGTAGAAAATAACATGACTATATACAGTATAGGGAGTAGAAAATAACAAGACTATATACAGTATAGGGAATAGAAAATAACAAGACTATATACAAGGAGTACCAGTACAGAGTCGATGTGCAGGGGTACAAGGTATTTGAGGTAGCTATGTACTGTACATATACTCTAGTTAGGGGTAAAGTGACTATCAGCGGTCTGTGTGTGTGGGTGTATGTAGTGTGTGTGTGTGTGTGTGTGTGTGTGTATGTCTGTGTTGGGGTGTCAGTGTAAGTTTATGTGAGTGTGTGGGTAGAGTCCAGTGTGTGTGCATAGATTCAGTGCAAGAGAGTTGGTGTGAAAAAGGGTCAAAGCAGGTAATCCGGGTAGCCATTGAATTAGCTATTTAGCTGTCTTCTTTAGAAGTCTTATGGCTTGGGGGTAGAAGCTGTTCAGGCTCCTGTTGGTTCCAGAATTAGTGCATTGGTACCGCTTGCCATGCGGTAGCAGAGAGAGCAGTCTGTAGAGATTGCATCATCTGTGGATCTGTTGGGGCGGTATGCGAATTGGAGTGGGTCCAGGGTGTCTGGGATGATAGTGTTGAAGTGAGCCATGACCAGCCTTTCAAAGCATTTCATGGCTATAGATGTATAGAGAGCTATAGATGTATAGAGAGTGCTACGAGGCGATAGTCGTTTAGACAGGTTACCTTGGCATTCTTGGGCACAGGGACTATGGTGGTCTGCATGAAACATGTAGGTATTACAGACTGGGTCAGGGTGAGGTTGAAAATGTCAGTGAAGACACTTGCCAGCTGGTCAGCGAATGCTCTGAGTACATGTCCTGGTAATCCGTCTCTATTGTACTCCACACTGCCCTTTCCCACTTGGACAGAAGGAACACCTAAGTGAGAATGCTGTTCATKGACTACAGCTCTGTGTCCTCCGGAACCAGCTGGTGCTCTCATGCATGGTTTAGTGTTGCTTGTCTCGAAGCAAGCATTGAAGGCATTTAGCTCGTCTAGTAGGCTCGTGTCACTGGGCAACTTGTGACTGGGTTTCCCTTTGTAATCCGTGACAGTTTGCAAACACATCCGATGAGCGTCAGAGCTGGTGTAGTAGAATTTGATCTTAGTCCTGTATTGACGCTTTGCCTGTTTGATGGTTAATTTCTTTTAATCGTCTGGGTTAGTGTCCCGCTCCTTGAAAGCGGAAGCTCTAGCCTTTAGCTCAGTGCGGCTGTTGCCTGTAATCCATGGCTTGCCTGTAATCCATGGTTATGTGCGTGAGGTCAATGTGGGGACGATGTCTTTGATGCACTTATTAATGAAGCCGGTGRCTGATGTGGTAAACTCCTCAATGCCATCGGGTGAATCCCGGAACAATCCAGTCTGTGCTATCAAAACAGTCCAGAAGCTTATCATCCGCTTCATCTGACCACTTCTGAATTGAGCGTGTCACTGGTACTTCCTGTTTGAGTTTTTGCTTGTAAGCAAAAATCAGGAGGATAAAGTTATTGTCACGTTCTGACCATAGTTCTTTTGTGTTTTCTTTGTTTTAGTGTTGGTCAGGACGTGAGCTGGGTGGGCATTCTATGTTGTGTGTCTAGTTTTCCTGTTTCTGTGTTTGGCCTGATATGGTTCCCAATCAGAGGCAGGTGTTAGTCGTTTGTCTCTGATTGGGAGCCATATTTAGGTAGCCTGTTTTGTGTTGGGTTTTGTGGGTGGTTGTCTTCTGTCTTTGTGTTCTATGCACCAGATAGGACTGTTTCGGTTTTTCCACATTTATTGTTTTGTATTTTGTAGTGTTCACGTTTTTTGTTATTATTAAAGATGATGAACACTAACCACGCTGCGCTTTGGTCCTCTCCTTCGTCCACCACAGAAGAAAGCCGTTACAGTTATGGTCAGATATGCAAAAAAGAGGATGAGGTAGAGTTTTGTATGCGTCTCTGTGTGGAGAGTAAATATGATTTTGAGTTTTTATTCCTCTAGTTGCACTGGTGAAATGCTGGCAGAAATTTTGTAAAACGTATTTCCATTTTCCTGCTTTAAAATCACCTGCCACTAGGAGCGCAGCCCCTGGATGAGCATTTTCTTGTTGGTTTATGGCCGTATATAGCTTGTTGAGTGCGGTCTTAGAGCCAGCATTGGTTTGTGGTGGTAAATAAGCAACTGCGAAAAATATAGATGAAAACTCTTTTGGTAAATAGTATGGTCTGCAGTTTATTATGAGGTATTCTAACTCAATGAGAGCAGAACCTCCAGACATCCTTAATATTAGAGATTAGGCACCAGCTGTTGTTAACAAGGAGACCCCCTCCTTGAGTTTACGAGATGCTGCCGTTCTGTCCTGCCGATGCATAGTTCTGTCCTCGTTCAGCCACTACGCATTGAAGCATAGGATATGACAGTTTTTCATGTCCCATTGATAGTTAGCGCCTCTTACGGAGCTCGTCTAGTTTGTTCTCCAGTGATTCTACATTCGCCAATAGAAACAGAGGGTATAGGCTCTAGCCTTTACGGGCTCGTCTGTGTTCTCCAGTGATTTCTACATTCGCCAATAGACAGAGGGTATAGGTTAGCCTCTTACGGAGCTCGTCTAGTTGTTTTCTCCAGTGATTCTACATTCGCCAATTAGAACAGAGGGTATAGGTTAGCCTCTACGGAGCTCGTCTAGTTTGTTCTCAGTGATTCTACATTCACCAATAGACACAGAGGGTATAGGTTAGCCTCTTACGGAGCTCGTCTAGTTTGGTCTCCAGTGATTCTACATTCGCCAAGTAGAACAGAGAGGTAGAGGTTAGCCTCTTACGGAGCTCGTCTAGGTTTTGTTCTCCCAGTGATTCTACATTCGCCAATAGAACAGAGGGTATAGGTTAGCCCTTTACGGAGCTCGTCTAGTTTGTTCTCCAGTGATTCTACATTCGCCAATAGAACAGAGGGTATAGGTTAGCCTCTTACGAGCTCGTCTAGTTTGTTTCTCCAGTGATTCTACATTCCCCAATAAGAACAGAGGGTATAGGTTAGCCTCTTACGGAGCTCGTCTAGTTTTTCTCCAGTGATTCCTACACAGTTCGCCAATAGAACAGAGGGTATAGGTTAGCCTCTTACGGAGCTCGTCTAGTTTGTTCTCCAGTGATTCTACATTCGCCAATAGAACAGAGGGTAGAGGTTTAGTCACTTGCCGCAGTAGTTTCATCAAGATGTCCTCACGTCGGCATCTATATCGTTGTCTTTTCCTCTCCCGAGTGGCGGGGATTAGGGTATGTCCTGCGCAGTCGAGTCATTGGAGTAGAATTCTTCATCCAAATCGAGGTTTCGGTCCTAGGAAACGATGGTGGAAACATTACGTACAAAAAAAGTTAAGATCAGAGAAGAAAAAATAAATAAATAGCATAATTGGTCAGGAGCCCATAAAACAGCCGCTATACATCCCAGCGCCATTCTCACATGATGTAATTCTCCTATAATGTACTGTCAGTGATATATTATGCTTTATAAAGGATCCTACTTGAAAGGCACAAGAGGGGGCCACCTCTACAACATACACCAGGCATTCAGTGAGATGTAAGTTCTATAATGTACAGTGAGTGATATATTGTGTCGTCTGTAGTCTGTGTTTAAAAAAGGATGCTACTCCGGGGCACAAGAGGGGTCTAGGTCTCTAGTTTACAACATGTACTCTTCATTCAGTGAGATATAAGGTCTACATGAATGAAAGTCACAGTCACATTTCATTATGGGTAATGTGTGTGGCTGGGCTCCACAGTGCTCCAGGAGAGTTGGCCTACATTTTATGAGGCATTGTTCTTGGCAGAGGCTGCCCTGATAAGATAACCCATGTGCACTCATGCAATAATGTCTACGYCCCAAATGGAACACTATTCCCTAAATAGTGCATTACTTTTGACCAGAGCACTATGGGCCCTGGTCACAACTAGTGCATTGTATAGGGAATAGGGTGCAATTTGGGATGGTCCAATGTCACATAGAGCAAGTGCATGATGCATGCTAGCCTGGTCCTAGATCTCTCATCAACTGGTCTATCAATGAGTATGGTTACATGCACACAATTATGTGATTATTGTAACTAGTCAGATTAATATAGTCATTTAATTAAAACGTTTGCATGCTTTGCAAGAAGAAGGATCTCTAATAATCCTGTTTACATGGACCTATCTGAAATCAGGCTACCTGATGGCACTCTGATAAATGCAGAGAATCTGGCAATCAAACTAAATGTTCTACCACAGCGACCATGTTATTTTTGGGAAGCACGGTTGATTCTGAGTTCGGACATATAAAGTTTGTATGTGATAAGTTTGTATGTCATGATGCATTCTTTATTCTTACYCTTATTATTATCCATTCTGATGCCTTTATGTACATTTCTCCCTCAAATACCTTGTACCCCTGCACATTCATCTGGTACTGGTACTCCCTGTATATTGCTTCATTCTTCTGTATTTTATTCCAATTGCGGTACTATTTTTATTGAAAATGTTTTCATTGGGAAGGGCTCGTAAGCAAACATTTCACAGTAAAGTCTACACCCGTTGTATTCGGGGCAAATTGATTTGATTTGATAACTATACCTAAGATGAGTACTTTCAGTTTTTCCGAACTCACTTCACTCGCCCATTAGAGGCAGTCTTGCACTGCTGGTGCTGGCACATGCGCAGAAGAAATACACTGCTGGAACTAATGTCCTAATAATTTAAAATATTGCTCTGAAAGCCAGGTGTTTTAATCGGCGTGTGCTTACTACGATTATTTTATTTATTTATCATTTTTTATTTCACCTTCATTTAAACAGGTAGGCCAGTTGAGAACAAGTTCTCATTTACAACTGCAACCTGGCCAAGATAAAGCAAAGGATTGCGACACAAACAACACAGAGTTACACATGGGATAAACAAACGTACAGTCAATAACACAATAGAAAAATCTATATACAGTGTGTGCAAATGTAGTAAGATTAGGGAGGTAAGGCAATAAATAGGCTATAGTGGCGAAATAATTACAGTTTAGCAATTAAACACTGGAGTGATCGATGTGCAGAAGATGAATGTGCAAGTACAGATACTGGGGTGCAAAGGAGCAACAAAATAAATAACAACATGGGGATGAGGTAGTTGGGTGGGCTATTTATAGATAGGCTGTGTACAGGTGCAATGATCGGTAAGCTGCTCTGACAGCTGATGCTTAAAGTTAGTGAGGGTTATATAAGACTCGTGTTATATAAGACTTGTGATTTTTGCAGTTCGTTCCAGTCATTGGCAGCAGATAACTGGAAGGAAAGGCGGCCAAAGGAGGAGTTGGCTTTGGGGAAATATACCTTCTGGGACGCGTGCTACGGGTGGGTGCTGCTATGGTGACCAGCGAGCTGAGATAAGGGGGGACTTTACCTAGCAGGGTCTTGTAGATGACCTGGAGCCAGTGGGTTTGGCGACGAATATGAAGCGAGGGCCAGCCAACGAGAGCATACAGGTCGCAGTGGTGGGTGGTATGTGGGCCTTTGGTGACAAAACGGATGGCACTGTGATAGACTGCATCCAATTTGTTGAGTAGAGTGTTGGGGCTATTTTGTAAATGACATCGCCGAAGTCAGGGATTGGTAGGATGGTCAGTTTTACAAGGATATGTTTGGCAGCATGAGTGAAGGATGCTTTGTTGCGGAATAGAAAGCCGATTCTAGATGTAATTTTGGATTGGAGATCCTTAATGTGAGTCTGGAAGGAGAGTTTACAGTCTAACCAGACACCTAGGTATTTGTAGBTGTCCACATATTCTAAGTCAGAACCGTCCAGAGTAGTGATGCTAGACGGGCAGGCGCGTGCGGGCAGCGATCAGTTGAAGAGCATGCATTTAGTTTTACTTGCATTTAAGAGCATTTGTAGGCCACGGAAGGAGTGTTGTATGGCATTGAAGCTCGTCTGGAGGTTTGTTAACACAGTGTCCAAAGAAGGGCCAGAAGTATACAGAATGGTGTCGTCTGCGTAGAGGTGGATCAGAGAATCACCAGCAGCAAGAGCGACATCATTGATGTATTAAGAGAAAAGAGTCGGCCCGAGATGTGAACCCTGTGGCACCCCCATAGAGACTGCCAGAGGTCCGGACAACGGGCCCTCCGATTTGACACACTGAACTCTATCTGAGAAGTAGTTGGTGAACCAGGCGAGGCAGTCATTTGAGAAACCAAGGCTGTTGAGTCTGCCAATAAGAATGCGGTGATTGACAGAGTTGACAGCCTTGGCCAGGTCGATGAAGACGGCTGCACAGTATTGTCTTTTATCGGTGGCGGTTATGATATCGTTTAGGACCTTGAGCGTGGCTGAGGTGCACCCATGACCAGCTCGGAAACCAGATTGCATAGCGGAGAAGGTACGGTGGAATTCGAAATGGTCGGTGATCTGTTTGTTAACTTGGCTTTCGAAGAGGCAGGGTAGGGTAGATATAGGTCTGTAGCAGTTTGGGTCTAGTGTCTCCCCCTTTGAAGAGGGGGATGACCGCGGCAGCTTTCCAATCTTAGGGATCTCAGACAATATGAAAGAGTGGTTGAACAAGCTAGTAATAGGGGTTGCAACAATTGAGGCGGATCATTTTAGAAAGAGAGGGTCCAGATTGTCTCGCCAAGCTGATTTGTGGGGTCCAGATTTTGCAGCTCTTTCAGAACATCAGCTATCTGGATTTGGGTGAAGGAGAAATGGGGAGGCTTGGGCAAGTTGCTGTGGGGGGTGCAGAGATTATGACCTTACGCTGATTAAGATAACAAGAGTAAGGTGTTTACATGACTAATGCCTTACTCGGCCTAGTTGCATAGTCAGTATAATATCAAATTATTAGTGTGCATGTAAACACTCCTTGCCATGCCAAACATGTATGGACATGCAACAAACATGGCAAAGAGGAGTAAGACACAAACAGATCTTCATATGTTTTACATCAAATTAAAAGCTACGGGTCCTGAAAATCTACAACCTGACACTGAAGGAGAGAGAGAGAGAGCAGAGAAGAGAACGAGAGAGAGAGAGAGAGAAGAGAGAGAGGAGAGAGACGAAGAGAGAAGAGAGAGAGAGAGAGAGAGAGAGGAGAGAGAGAGAAGGAGAGAGAGAGAAGAGAGAGAGAGAGACGGAGAGAGAGAGAGAGAGAGAGAGAGAGAGAGAGAGAGAGAGAGAGAGCAGAAGAAAGGTGTAAGTGCATCGCTCTTTATTAGCTAGTGTTGAGAGATGGTTAGACACTCCCTAATCCGTTTACCCAAAAGGCCTCAGTCAGCTGCTGCCTGCCGCCCACAAAGTCACTAGTTATTACAGGATGTGAAACCATTCATAATAGGGACGCAAAACATGTCACTGCACCTGTTTATCCCATTGGACACCAGTTATTACAGGGATACAACACGTGTCACAACACCTGACAACAGTTAAGACAGGGTGACAGAACCTTTCACTGGCTCACAGAGTCACTGCTGATCCCAGAGGAAACTAGTTATTACAGGGATGCAGAACATGTCACTCTACCTGAGTGATAACCTTGAAACACTGATCAGTGTTCACTCACGTAGAAAGAAAAGAGCAGCAACATGTGGAGCGATTCAGGTACAACCTCCAATTCATGTCTCAGTGGTCAAGTGTGGAAATGTGGAGTCCCTCACTCCCATAGGAGTGATCTGCTCTAACGCATTACAATGTAGGTCAAGGACAAGCACAGGCCCTGCTACACCTAGTCTGTTGTGGTCTGTTACAGTGCATTGGGCCATGCAGGAGTAGGAAGTAACATCATATGAATTTGATTGACTCTGCGGGAGTTGGTATTCAGAAAATAACATCAGCAATGACTTTTGCTGCAGGCCTACAGTAGCCCCTTATCCACCAGTGAGAAGAAGCCTTATAGCATTTTCTTCACTCAAGCTAGGCTACCCTTCTGGATGTTCTGACATATCTAATCATATACATTTGATCTGTCAGCTCATTTACAGATTGATGYGAAACGATACTACAGCGTCAATGCTGTACTCACACACATTCACACACACAGCGTAAATGCTGCACACCCAGCCCAACGACCGACGCCCTGACATCAGGGGAGAGAGGGATCATGGTGGAGGAGAGGAGAGGGAGCTGTAGCTAATTTCACGCCCAGTATTTTCCTGTCATGCACTGCTAATTTCCCGTTCAGCCTTCGTGATGAAATATATGCCCTGTGATCCCTGGTGGCCACCAAGGCCCAGAGCACATCCCAAATGGCAACCTATCCCCTATATAGTGCACTACTACCATGGGGCCCTGGTCCAAATAAGTGCACTATATAGGGAATAGGGTCCCATTAGGGACGCACACACCCTGAGTGCTTGCTGAGCTATATCTTTATACGGGGAGGCCTTCCTCGCAAATCCATATTAGTGCCCTTTTCATACRGGCTTCCTAATTCATACAGAGCCAGATAAAACCATGCGGGAGACAGTGGTGGCAGTTTCATTTGCTCGCTCTCAATTTCTCCCTATCCCTGAGTGACACTGCGATGAAAATGGCTATAGCATCACATTCCCCAGCTCTGCTCTGCTCTGTTCTTCACCCAGTCTCCATGTGTAATTTAACACTTTTGAGAGGCTGCAGTGGTTTAATATTGTTCAATAAGTCCTGAAACACAGTATAGTACAGTACAGTACAGGATAGGATAGGATAGGATAGGGTAGGATAGGCGTACCACTCCAACAGATCCACGGACGATGACAGTTACACCTCTACTCACTCGGCCGTAACACAGCTGGACAAGAGGAGCACCTATGTGCGAATGCTGTTCATTGACTACAGTTCAGCATTCAACACTATTGTTCCCTCCAAGCTCGACACCAAGCTCAGAACCCTGGGTCTGTACACCACCCTCTGCAACTGGATCCTGGATTTCCTGATGGGCAGAGCACAGAATGTGAGGATTGGCAACAACACYTCCTCCACACTGACTTAACACAGGGAGCCCCCCAGGGGAGTGTCCTCAGTCCTCTGCTGTACTCCCTGTTCACCCACGACTGCGTGGCTTTGCACGACACCAACTCCATTATCAAGTTTGCTGACGACACCACAGTTGTAGGCCTGATAACCAACAACAACGAGTCAGCCTATAGGGAGGAGGTAAGTGAACTGGCATTGTGGTGTCATGACAACAACCTCTCCCTCAACATCAGCAAAACAAAGGAGTTGATTGTTGACTTCAGGAAGCAGAGGAGGGAACATGCTCCCGAACCACATCAACGGGACTGCAGTAGAGAGAGTCACGAGATTTAAGTTCCTCAGCGTCCACATCACCGTGGACTTGAAATGGACCAACAACACCACCACTCTTGTCAAGACGGCGTAACACCGTCTCTACTTCTTAAAGCGGATGAAGAAATKCGGCGTGCCACATTGGGTCCTCTCCAAGTACTACCGCTGCACCATCGAGAGTGTCCTGACCAGTTGCATCATGGCCTGATACGGGAATTGCTCCCTCCACGACCGCAAGGCCCTCCACCTGAGGAACGCCACGCATCATCAAGGACCCCACACACCCCAGCCACGAGCTGTTCTCTCCCTTACTGTCGCGCAGACAGTATCACAGCATGAGGTCTGATACCAACAGGCTCAGAGATAGTTTCTATCTACAGGACATCAGACTGCTGAACACTTGAACTGGACTGACCACCTGCTCTGATTCTCTGCTCCTTAGCACACATGCACTCACTCACACAAACACACAGACATACTGTACTTAAACACACATATACATTCATGCTACACACACATCACAACTGCTGCTACTAGACTCTTATTCCTGCTCAATTGAAACACTTGCCCCTAATCCCCCCTTCCCCAATACATGTGTAAATATTGGACTATAAATTGTGCCTTCCAGTATAATACTTATGCTAAAATGTTTTCTATTCTACTGAGCCATTGACTTTATTTTCATATTCTTATATTTTCTTATTGTTGTTGCGTTGAAGAGAAGGAACGTGCAAGTAAGCATTTCATTGGACGATGTACCCCATACATACGACTAATAATACTTGAAACTATATTACATACATGCGAAGCTACTTTTCAAAAACCCCAAATATCAAGTATTCGGGGATATATAACCTGCTTTTTGAAAATACAAGGTAGGACTACATATCAGTAATTGATGCTGCCAGGTACACAAACATGAAGTAGTGCAAGTGTGACATCTCTGTCCTCAGGGACAGAAAATAACAAAACATCCCAAGCCCTCCCAAACAACTAAACCTAAGCCGATGCGGTCACAGCTGTGCTCTCATCTCTTCCCCCTCCTCTCTCCTCTCCCCTCCTCACCTGTCAGAAGTAGTTACGGCGGAAGCAGCCCCCCCTCGCTTCGGTCAGTCCGACAGCTCCTCTAGTTGCCGTGGAGCCGAGCGATGTCCCCAAGTGAACCAATGGCAGCGGTCGCTATGAAGATGAGCTCCGTTTCAGAGAGGTGGGCGCCACGTGGGAGAAGGGTTGAGGGGGGATATAGGGAGAGGTGAGTGGGAATGAGGAGAGATGATGGGAAGGAGAGATGGTCCTGTGTGGCTCAGTTGGTAGATCACAGTGTTAGCAATGCCAGGGTTGTGGGTTTGATTCCTGGGGCCACCCATATCTAAAATATATTCATGCATGACTGTAAGTCACTTTGGATAAAAGTGTCTGCTAAATGGCATATATTATGGTAAAGAGGGGAGGTGTGAGGATGGTGAGGGAGTGCTGAACTCAAGTACTACAACACTGGTGCTGAGCTCCAGGAGCGAGGGGTGAGGAGGAGGTTAGGGAGGTTGATTGTGGGTGAGGAGGGGGTAAGCTCCAGGGGCCACCTCCACGCTATGCTTAAAGATGAAAGCAGAGAGGCTGTGCTGCTCCAACAAATCGATCAGACAGTGGTTAGCGGGGCTGGCTGGCTGGCTGGAATGTGTGTGTGTGTGTGTGTGTGTGTGCGTGCGCGTGTCTGCATGTGCGCACTTGTGTACTTTTCCGTGCATACGCTTTCTAAGTATTTCTGTGTCTTCTCCTACATCACATTGCATGTACAGAGCGTGTATGTGTGAACGTACGTGTGTGTGTGTGTGTGTGTGTGTGTGTGTGTGTGTGTGTGTGTGTGTGTGTGTGTGTGTGTGTGTGTGTGTCAGATCCTCCGCACACCCTCAAGTCAGTCTCAAGAGGTCCCCTGGAGAGGAGAGAAAATAGGTGAAATGAGAGAAGAGTTGAGACACAGAGAAGGAAGCACGGACAAATCAGATGTCTTCCAAAACAGGTTAAAGAGACACACTTTGAAACTGTTCCCTCATGACTGGATTCCATTAATACATTTGGCATACTACCACTCGTCTTGTGTTTTGACATTCTGGAATGGATTGGTGTGCTCATTTTGCATCAGCGTTGTTTTGTAACTAAACTATTATCATGTATCTTGCAACGATAATTACACAGACATRAGACTATATGCACTGATGTTGACTATTGTGACATTTCCATGAAGATCGTTAAAAAAGTGTCACTGTCAGGTGTTACTTTTCTCGACTACATATACAAGGAGGGGATCCTCACGTCATTGCTTGAAGCCGTCCTGAGAAGGTTGCCCGCCCTAGATAATGCCCACAGTGCTCTCTCTCTCTATAGTTTTATGGGTGAGCTCTCTGAGCAGTGATGGAGAAGAGTTGGGGCTTATCTTTGCCTGTGTGAGTTCCTTAGGGAAGGACGAGCGGGAGAGGAGGCTGAGAGGAAGGCTGAGCGAGAAGGAGAAGAGAGAAGATTAGCTACTAAGCTTCCTCTTCGAGAGAAGAGAGAGAGAGAGAGAGAGAGAGAAGGAGAGAGAGAGAGAGAGAGAGAGAGAGAGAGAGGAGAGAGAGAAGCAGAGAGAGAGGAGAGAGTGAGATGAGTGCTCTCCTGCCAGAGACAGTTTTAACTCCCACCGGCTGGATATAATTGTTTTATGGGGAAGTTGGAGGTGTTTCCAACAGTGATAGGCTACAGTACAACCATTCACTGTTTCAGCACAACATCCTCACACAACTGTGAGTTAAAAATAGGGAGCAGAACAGTGGTGCTATGTGGATCTGATGTAATCATGTCTTGATAACACTTGGGCTTCACTTACAAGACTGTAGTGAGCTATCGAGCGACCGCCGCTAGTTGTCTCGTTCTCCGGCACTGCCATGAACGACATGCACCATAGATTAGCTACGTGCTGCCCTCTTGCCTTGGCTGCCACGTGCCGACACACACACACACACCGCTCACATAACACACAAACACCATCACAACACGTCCCTGTCTCTTCAAGGTCAAAAGCTCTATCAGCTCCACCACCACAAGCCCTAAGACGTGAAAGGAGGGAGGGAGGGAGGGATGAACATATCGCAGCCATGAACAATGGGGTTATCAGAAGAGCGAACTTTCTCGTCTGTGGACACCCCCTGCGTGTTTATGTGACGCAAGCGGAGCAGCTGGACTGGATAATTGCTGGACCTGGGGAGGAAGGAGGAGAGATGTCAATGTTTGCTGAGAGATTCTAATTAGCCATCTCGTTGCCTCTAAACGAGCTCTTGTTGAAGTGAAGAAACATTTTCAGTGTCGATTGGAAAATGTGTTATTTCCCCCCTAAGTGAGGGTCCTGTGTGTCGGCACTGTGTGTGTGTGTGTGTGTGTGTGGGTGTGTGTGTTGTGTTGTGTTGTGTGCGTTGTGGTGTTGGTGTGTGGTGTGTGTGTGGTGTGTGTGTGTGTGGTGTTGGTGTGTGTGTGTGGTGTGTGTGTGTGTGGTGTGGGTGTTGTGTGTGTGTGTTGTGTGTGTGTGTCCGCATGAACTGTTGTTGTTTCAGAGCCTCCCTACCTTCCTCCCTATGCCCTAGATGGGATTAGCATTAGGAAGACAGTGTGAGTGGACACAGTCCAGACTTACAGATTGGAGAAACAGCATCTCTCTGGGTACGTCCCAAATGTTACCCTATTCGCTATTTAATGTACTACCTTCTGATCAGAGCCCTATGGGCCTTGGTCAACAGTAGTGCACTATATAGTGAATAGGATGCTATTTGGCCTCTCCTCATAAACTCTAGTGCTGTTTCTGGAACAGACAGACACGCACACACACATACAGTGCATTTGGAAAGTAATCAGACCCCTTGACTTTATCCACATTTTGTTACGTTACAACCTTATTCTAAAATTGATTCAACATTTTTTTTTTYWATCTACACACATACCCTATAATGACAAAGCRAAAACAGGTKTTTATACATTTTTGCAAGTTTATTACAAATAAAAAACAGAAATACCTTATTTACATAAGTATTCAGACCCTTTGCTATGACTCTAAATTGAGCTCATTGATCATCCTTGAGATGTTTCAAACAACTTGATTGGAGTCCACCTGGGGTAAATTCAATTGATTGGAAAATTATTTGGAAAGGCACACACCTGTCTATATAAGGTCCCACAGTTGACAGTGCATTGAGGGTCYCCAAGAACACAGTGGCCTCCATCATTCTTAAATGGAAGAAGTTTGMAACCACTAAGACTGTTCCTAGAGCCCTGACAAACTGAGCAATCGGGGAAGAAGGGCCTTGGTCAGGGAGGTGACCAAGAACCCGATGGTCACTCTGACAGTGACCATCTCCTCTGTGGAGATGGGAGAACCTTCCAGAAGGACAACCATCTATGCAGCACTCCACCATTCAGGCCTTTATGGTAGAGTGGCGAAACGCAAGCCACTCCTAAGTAAAAGGCACATGACAACCCGCTTGGAGTGTGTCAAAAGGCACCTAAAGGACTCTCAGACCATGAGAAACAAGATTCTCTTGTCTGATGAAACCAAGATTGAACTCTTTGGYCTAAATGCCAAGCGTCACGTCTGGAGGAAACCTGTCACCATCYCTATGGTGAAGCATGGTGGGGATGTTTTTCAGCGGCATGGACTGGGAGACTAGTCAGGATCGAGGGAAAGATGAACGGAGCAAAGCACAGAGAGAATTTGATGAAAACCTGCTCCAGAGTGCTCAGGACCTCAGACTGGGGCAAACAACCCTAAGCACTCAGCCAAGACAGTGCAGGCCAGTGGAGGCTCCTCAGAGGAGGAAGGGGAGGATCATCCTCAGTGAATTTCATTTGTTTTTAAATGGTAAAACATTACAAAAGTTATCCTTTTTAAATAAAACTAGACTAAATATATTCACGTAACCAAATAATTGATTAAAACACATTGTTTTGCAAGAAGGTCTACAGTAGCCTCAACAGCATTCTGTAGGGTAGCACCATGGTGTAGCCAGAGGACAGCTAGCTTCCGTCCTCCACTTGGTACATTGACTTCAATACAAAACCTAGGAGGCTCTTGGTTCTCAACCCCTTCCATAGGCTTACACAGTAATTATGACAACTTCCGGGGGACGTCTTCCAATGTGTCAGAGCTCTTGCAGCATGAAATGACATGTTGTCCACCCAATCAAAGTATTTGAGAATGACTCTAGTACTGAAAGCATAAGCTACAGCTAGCTGGCACTGCAGTGCATAAAATGTGGTGAGTAGTTGACTCAAAGAGASAGGAGAAAGACARTAGTTGACAACAGTTTTCAACAAATTAATTTCTTCAAAAATTAAGGAGAAGCACAAGAGAGAGAGAGATTTTAGAGGGTTCACTAACGCATTTGTTCTATTAGCTATGTTGACTCTRATGTTACTTTACCTAATATGGTGACAACAATGTAGGCTGYGTGTAGCGGTTATGATATGGTTTGGCTTGAAAAGGTTTTTTCACCTGGTCATATACAGCTGATGTGTTGTGCATTGAAGTCCACAAACGAACAGAAAAGGTGAGAGGAGGAGAGTGCTGCTATGAAAGTRAACTATGTTTATGCGTGATCAGGGGTGAATTCATTCCGSCGATTCTGTTGGRAAAAGTTTCTTAAACGGAAGCAAATGAAACGGGGATAAAAATACCTGAATTTGTCCAATAGAAACTCTTGTTTGCAACTGTGATGATTACACCCTAGAWAAGCTTGATGCAGGTAAGAGTGTGCAAGGCGKTATTGGATGTGTCACTGTCTGTCCATGTGTCACTGTCTGTCATCTCAAATTTTTCTAGTGCACATATGCTGTAAACTTTCATTCATARGCTAGGTTGTAGCAACCTCATGATGGGTATAGGAAAAATTGTAGTATCATGTAGTAGCCTACATCTATCGCTGTGACATTGAACTGTGCAAATGGAATATGAATGACAGTCATCCAACATGCTGTAATACAAATAAGGCCATGCTCATTGAAAAAATTAATCGTCCTCCCTCATCATAAACGGCACTRACCGCCACTGGTGCAGGCGTGACTTCGGGACAATTCTCTGAATGTCCTTGAGTGGCCCAGCCAGAGCCCGGAYTTGAACCCGATCTAACATTTCTGGAGAGACCTGAAAATAGCTGTGCAGCGACGCTCCCCATCCAACCTGACAGAGCTTGAGAGGATCTGAATGGGAGAAACTCCCTAAATGCAGGTGTACCAAGCTTGTAGCGGATGAATGGCGCATTGGTCTAAAGCACTGCATCTCAGTGCTAGAGGCGTCACTACAGACCTTGGTTCGATCCTGGGCTGTATCAGAAACGGCCATGATCGGGAGTCCCATAGAGCGGAACACAATTGGCCCAGCGTCGTCCAGGTTAGGGGAGGGTTTGGCCGGGGTAGGCCGTCATTATAAAATAAGAATTTGTACTTAACTGACTTGCCTAGTTAAATAAAGGTTCAAAATAAATAAATACCCAAGAAGACTCGAGACTGTAATCGCTGCCAAAGGTGCTTGAACAAAATACTGAGTAAATGGTCTGAATACTTACATAAATGTGATTTCATGGTTGATGTCTAAAACCTGTTTTTGCTTTGTCATTATGGGGTATTGTGTGTAGATTGATGAGGGGCAAAAAAAACAATTTAATCCGTTTTAGAATAAGGCTGCAACGGAACAAAATGTGGAAAAGTCAAGGGGTCTCAATACTTTCCCGAATGCACTGTAAACACAGAGGAGCGAAGGCAGATATATCTGCACGTGTTTCTTAGACGTTTACGAGCTCCACAGCACAATGAAAGCTTGCCAAAGGGGAGTGTGCATGCGTGCGTGCATGTGTTTGCGGTGTCTCTATGCTATGTACAGTATGTGTGAGTGTGTTAGTGCTGCCATCTACTGGCACATACATGAACTACTAACCGTTCCATGTCCTCCATCCCAGAATGAGCAGATGTATGGATTTGATTGGGTGATAAGCTGCTATGTGTTCTGCACTTATCGTTCTCTCCATCATGCTATGCTAATGCAACATGAAACTAGGCCACATGTTCGTGCTATGAAGACGCTGYCTGCGTCCCAAAGGGCACCCTATTCCCTATATACTCCCCTGCTTTTGACCGGAGCCCAATTGGTCCTGGTCAAAAGTAGCGCACTAAATAGGGAATAGGGTGCCATTTGGGACTCAGGCATTTGGTATTCCAATTAGTCTCTTTGCCCAGTAATTCATGCAGTGAAGATTCTGTAGTAATTTGCTTATTAAATGGTTCAATCTTTACATTACGATGCACAAAAGGGAATAGTTCACATCCATGTCTCTTTTTATCCTCTTTTCATTGTTAATCCTGATGCTGAACATTCTGTAATTTCTGCGATATATGGAACACTATAAACTGGGTGGTTTGAGCCCTGACAGCTGATTGGCTGACAGCCATGATATATCAGACCGTTTACCACGGGTATGACAAAACATGTATTTTTACTGCTCTAATTACATTGGTAACCAGCTTATAATAGCAATAAGATACCTCAGGGGTTTGTGGTACTCCGCTTTGCGTTGTGCATAAGAACAGCCCTTAGCTGTGGTATATTGACCATATACCACCTTAGGGCCSATGAGACAGACACTAGACTAAGACATTATGGGCTCAATTCAATCCGTAGCGTAGGTAATTTCCGATTGACTCGACATACAGATTACTGCCAAAATAATGGAAACGCTTGAGTAAATTAGGGACACAAAGTATATTAAAAGCAGGTGCTTCCACACAGGTGTGATTCCTAAATTAATTTACAATTAACATCCCATCATGCTTATGTTAATATATACAAATGCTGRGTAGGCCATTATTTTGCCCCCATCCACAGGGCACGAGTGGTCACTGAATGTTTTGATAAGCATAAAACCAATGTAACCCATATGCCATGACTGTCTCAGTCACCAGATATCAACCCAATTGTCCACTTACGGGAGATTCTGGAGCGTTTTCCACCAAAATCAACAAAACACCAAATTATGGAATTTCTCGTGGAAGAATGGTGTCAGATCCCTCCGATAGAGTTCCAAACACTTGTAGAATCTACGCCAATGTGCATTTAAACTGTTCTGGCTCATGGTGGCCCAACACCCTATTAAGCCACTTTATGTTGGTGTTTCCTTTATTTTGGTAGTTACCTGTATGCAGTGTTTACCATGGATGCAGTCTCCGCAAACACATGAACATTGCCTTTAAATCTCATTGTAATGCGCATCTTCAGCGTTACAGATTGAATTGAGCCCTAGGATTCCCACAGTGACTTTACTATCTTTACTTGTAAAACCTCCATCTTCCGTCCCTGTTAGCTGCTTTACTATACGTCCTCTTATAAAACCTTTTACAGGTCCATCTGGGTCCTTGTTCTCCCTCTCCAGGTTTATTTACTCCTATAAGCTGCTAAAGCCTTCCATTGACCTTGGCTGGCACTGCAGTCGTACTCTCTACACAGTCCTGAGTGGCCAGGCCGAGGTCCCCAGTGCTGTTTGAGCTGAAGGCCATGTTGTCTGCCCTCTGCTGAGGTCAATCATGGCCTGGCTGGCTTACTCAACTCTCCTATAATGGAGACACTAGRACTGTGGGTAAAGGTTTTAACTCTCTCAAGAGAGACAGAGTGGGTTTGGTATCCATTAAAACACACAGATATACACAGAAGCTAGACAAATATAACTGTATATACAGTAAGACAGATGATTATCAGCTTTCTCTGCCTACCCTTGCCAGGTTCAGACAATAGAATGGGAGAGAAAGAGATGCGGAGGGAGAGAGAAAGAGAGAGAGACAAGATGTGAGAGCGAATGATATATTGAAAGAGAGAGAATGAGAGCCAGAGGAGAGAGAGAGCACTCCGTGTACCTGTCCTGTAGATTTATGGAGAGGAAAGGTGTGCTGGAGGTAGAAACACTCTGGGCAGACAGCAAACTCCCTGCTGTGTGTTTAAACCAGATTATACTGGATAGAGACACCACTAGAATAACCAAACCTGAGAATTACACCAACTCTAGTGAATATAGGTAGGAATACTGAATACGTGGCCAAAGTATACAACTATAGGGAATAGGAAGCTAAATCAAGAAATTATATAGTTKTTTTATTGCTTTGGTACTATTTTCACAAGTATKTGGTACAATGTCACAATTCTTAGTACAAAACTCAAAACAGATCATCAAAAATGCTGGGGTTGTTTTGTTGCTCGAAGCACATTTTCAATTGACTAAGTACAACACACAAAATCCCAGAGKAACCTTTAGTGATTCATCTAGAAATACACTATATATACAAAAGTATGGGGACACCCCTTCAAATTAATGGATTCGGCTATTTCAGCCACACCCTTTGCCAACAGGGGTATAAAATCGAGCACAAAGCAATACAATCGCCATAGAAAAACAGTGGCAGTAGAATGGCCTTACTGAAGAGCTCAGTGACTTTCAACGTGGCACCGTCATAGGACGCAGAAGTCAGTTTGTCAAATTTCTGCCCTGCTAGAGCGTCCCTGGTCAACCGTGAGTGCTGTGATTGTGAAGTGGAAACGTCTAGGAGCAACAACGGCTCAGCTGCAAAGTGGTAGGCCACACAAGCTCACAGAACGGGACCGCCGAGTGCTGAAGCACGTAGCGAGTAAAAATCGTCTGTCCTCGGTTGCAATACTCACTACCGAGTTCCAAACTTCCTCTGGAAGCAACATCAGCACAAGAACTGTGAAATGGGTCATGACATGGGTTTCCATAGTCGAGCAGCCGCACGCAAGCCTAAGATCACCATGCGCAATGCCAAGCGTTGGCTGGAGCGTTGTAAAGCTCGCCTCCATTGGACTCTRAAGCAGTAGAAACGCGTTCTTTGGAGTGATGAATCCCGCTTCATCATCTGGCAGTCCGATGGACGGATCTGGGTTTGGCAGATGCCAGGAGAACGCTATCTGCCCCAATGCGTAGTGCCAACTGTAAAGTTTGGTGGAGGAGGAATAATGGTCTGGGGCTATTTTTCATCGTTCGGGCTAGGCCCCATAAATCCTGTGAAGGGAAATCTTAACGCTACATTCTACATGATTCTGTGCTTCCAACTTTGTGGCAACAGTTTGGGGAAGGCCCTTTTCTACACAAAGCGAGGTCCATACAGAAAAAGTTTGTCGAGATCGGTGTGGAAGAACTTGACTGGCCTGCACAGAGCCCTGACCTCAATCCCATCAAACACCTTTGGGATGAATTGGAACGCCGACTGCAGGTCAGGCCTACTCGCCAAATATCAGTGCAAGTCGTCACAGMAATGTTCCAACATTTAGTGGAAAGCCTTCCCAGAAGAATTSGAGGTGTTATATGTATATATGGATTTTAAGAACTAGAGAAATAGAATGTGTGTTTGTAAAGTATAAACATGTAAATGACATGTATGATATATGATAACCATACATAWTGACTACTCGTTATTGCGAATTGATTTCACATAGTGGTAACCACAATTGGTCATCATATAGATGTGAAAGGGGGTGTGTGAACACTTGCAATTTCTTTCAACATGTAGCAGAATAGACAGCAAGGGAGAGGAAGAAATCAAAGAGCTCGTAGGACAAGGAGCCTGTCAGAGAGGTGGGCATGGGCCCCATCAAAGAGTTCAAAGAGGTAGGCATGGGCCCCATCAAAGAGGTCAAAGAGGTAGGCATGGGCCCCATAAAAGAGGTCAAAGAGGTTGGCATTGGTGACGTCAATAGAGGTGGACATCAGAGAGAGCGAGGCAGAAGGCAAGGAACCGTTCTGTCTAATAAAGTCAGAGCCATCGTCGTTGACCATGTGGTAAACAGAGACTTTACCATGGCCGAGGCTGCCAGATTAGTTCACCCCAATCTGAAAAGATTCGCCAAGAAAACCTATGTCAGCAGGATATGCACTATGCTTTACCATTACATTTAAAGCAAATKACATATTGTAATGCATGTAAATTCACAAAACATGTTACAATATTCGTACAGTATGATCTATTGACAGTATACTCTGTTCTACCCTCAGAATTGACAGAAGACCCCATGGTGGTAGCCGTGTGCTGACCGACCAGCAGGAGTGGGCACTGGTGGAAATGGTGAGGTCCAGGAATGACATACGGCTGTCCGAAACAAAGCAGGCCATTGATTGAGAACAATGACACCTTTGCCAATGTGGCATTCATCATTCTACCAACAATCGCCCACCTTTTGAGAGAAACAACGACCGGGTGAAACAAATGCTGGCCGAGTATGTTCAGGTACAGCACTATATACTGTATTACTTTTACTGTTAATGCACATACTACTTCACAATATCATCCTGGAACTATACTGTAAAAATAACTAAGCAAAATATATTTTTAGAGGGGGATGGTGCTTGATGTTGCTGCGAACCATCACAAGTATATCTTTGTTAATGAAGCAGGCCAACCTGGCCAAAACTCGGCGCCGTGGGCGGAACYTCGTCGGCCGACGGGCCTGGACAAGGTGGGKGAAACATCTCCATSTGCGCACCTATCTCTAAAGATGGTGTGGAGGACGTAGGCCATTACTTGGATCTTGCAACGCTGCACACCTCATTGTGTTTCTCAATGAAATTGAGAAGGCCTGTCAAGGTGAAGGGGTCACTTATGTCGTTGTGTGGGACAATGTCAGGTTCCACCCTGCAGAGGTGGTTCAGGCATGGTTTCGGGCCCTTCCCCGATTCGTGAACCTACAGCGCATTCAGAAACTATTCAGACCCCTTGACTTTTCCCACATTTTGTTAATTACAACCTTATTCTAAAATAGATTTTTTTAAATAATCCTCATCAATCTACACACAATACCCCATACTGACAAAGCAAAATGGTTTTTAGACATTTTTTCAAATTGATACAAATTTTTCAATAGAAATACCTGATTTACGTAAGTATTCAGACCCTTTGCTATGAGATCCATTGATCATCCTTCAGATGTTTCTACAACTTGATTTGAGTCCACCTGTTGTAAATTCAATTGATTGGACTTGATTTGGAAAGGCACACACCTGTCTTTATAAGGTCCCACAGTTGAGAGTCCATGCCAGAGCAAAAACCAAGCCATGAGGTCAAAGGAATTATCCGTAGAGCTTCGAGACAGGATTGTGTCGAGTCACATATCTGGGGAAGGGTACCAAAACATTTCTGCAGCATTGAAGGTCCCCAAGAACACATTGTCTTCCATAATTCTTCAATAGAAGAAGTTTGGAACCACCAAGACTCTTCCTAGAGCTGGCCGCCTGGCCAAACTGAGCAATAGGAGGAGAAGGGCCTTGGTCAAGGAGGTGACCAAGAACCCGATGGTCACTCTGACAGAGCTCGTCTGTAGAGATGGGAGAACCTTCCAGAAGAACAACCATCTCTGCAGCACTCCACCAATCAGGCCTTATTGGTAGTGGCCAGACGAAAGACTCCACATGACAGCCCGCTTGGAGTTTGCCAAGAGGCACCTAAAGGACTCTCAGACCATAAGAAACAAGATTATCTTGTCTGATGAAACCAAGATTGAACTCTTTGACCTGAATGCCAAGTGTCTGTCTGAGAAAAATTATAATCTAAAACCTGTTTTCTCTTTGTCATTATGGGATTTTATAGATTGATGAGGGGAAATCTTTTTAGAATAAGGCTGTAAGGTAACAAAATGTGGGAAAAGGGAAGGTGTCTGATTACCTTCTGAATGCACTGTAAATGTCATATTTCCGGATTTTTGTCATACATTTGCAAAAATGTTGAAACCTGTTTTTGCTTTGTCATTATGGGGTATTGTGTGTAGATTGATGAAGGGGAAAAACCATTGAATCCATTTTAGAATAAGGCTGTAGCGTATCAAAGTGTGGAAAAAGTCAAGGGGTCTCAATACTTTCCCGAATGCACTGTAAACACAGAGGAGCGAAGGCAGATATATCTGCACGTGTTTCTTAGAYGTTTACGAGCTCCACAGCACAATGAAAGCTTGCCAAAGGGGAG
This sequence comes from Salvelinus sp. IW2-2015, assembly GCF_002910315.2. Taxonomy (NCBI): domain Eukaryota; kingdom Metazoa; phylum Chordata; class Actinopteri; order Salmoniformes; family Salmonidae; genus Salvelinus; species Salvelinus sp. IW2-2015. The sequence goes on from NW_019943561.1 coordinate 50,803, forward strand.
TGTGCATGCGTGCGTGCATGTGTGTGTGTGTTTGCGGTGTGCACTGTATACCTGCACCATACTCTCCTTTCCTCAACCCTATTGAGAATATTTTTTCAGCATGGAGGTGTGAAGGTGTGCTATCGCCATCCCCATGAGCGTGCAACCCTCCTAGCCATGGATGAGGCACGCGACAACATCAATGCAGACCAATGTCAAGCTTGGATTCGCCATGCCRAAAGGTTTTTCCCGCTGTGCATGAACAATGAGGACATTCACTGTGATGTGAGAATTTATGGCCAAATGCTCAAGACAGGGATGATGCAAATTAAATGCATGATAAACAGTAGGTTTTATTTTCATTCATTWAATTTTTTCATTTAATTTCTTACATTTGATTACAGACAGTARACCGATGTTGCTATTATATCTGAAAAAKATATATTCTTTGTATGAATGATTGTAGAGATTGTAGAGAATGTCTTCATTGATCACACCTTTGATTACACATTGGATAGATATTATGGAAATTATAGATTTTCTGTCAATTTTGTTGGATAATGTAAGTGTATTGCCTAATGTGAAAACTGTGTAATCTACTGTAATTTACAGTACTGCTGCATATTACTTTCAGTACTTCTAAGGGCGATTTGAAACACGTATCTTGCATTGTTGCTATTGGATTAACTGGTAGTTCAAACGACTACATTGAAGAAGATATCAGTATGTTGTTTTGGTGATTAAACCAATGTTCTCATTACGTTTCACAATCAACTTATATTTTGAATCAATGGTTGCGTGGTGAAAGATGTTTACAATCCAAATGAATACACAATGACAGGTTTTGAATGAAAGACTGGCTGCGTTACACGCGTGACCAGTATGGAATGTACCAAAGTCATAAAAAGAATATGTGGTATCAAACATGTTGTGGAGTCATTGAAGTTGTAAGTATGCTCATATGTGTGTGTGCGGCTGCTCCTGACCCACTTCAGCTTGTTTTCTTTCCTTTCATTCTGCCATGTCTAATTTACATGTAAATACAACAGGCTCTCTTTCTCTTTTGCTCTCTCCACCATGCTCTGYTTCTTCTCTCCCTCCATCTCTTTCTACCCCACTCTGCTTCTCCCACTCCATCACTGGTACATTGTTGCTGCTGTGGGAACTGGGCTCTCTCTCTCTCCCTCCCTCCCTCTCGCCTCCATACTCTACCCTCACTCCCTCTCTCCCTCTCTCTCCACCATTCCTTTTAAAACCTTTTATATTCAAGAGAATTAAGCTTGAGATCTTATCAATAGATACTTTAGGCTGGGCATCGGTTGATAATTGTCCTTATCCATCAATGTGATAGGTAAACACTGGTTGATTGATTGATCATTCTAACTCGATTCATCCACTGCAGCCTGAAAACATCCTGCAGCATGCACACACATACATACGTCAAGTGAGTGATCTCACTTCAGCCCTGAAATGATCGCTCTTTCAGCAGAGGAGGCACTCCTCAGAGTGTTGTGGGACTGGGAGTGAGAAAGAGAGAGAGGGAGGGAGAGAGAGAGAAGGCGGGGGAGATAGAGAGGAGAGGAAGAGAGAGAGAAGGAGGAGAAGACTGCTAAAAAATGCCAACTGCCACCTGTGGCCCAGAAGAAGGAGGCTGGCCGGTGCCCACAGATGATTGGGTCTATTAAAAGCGTCCGTCTGTACCGTGTCTCATTTCTGCCTCCCAAATGGCACCCTATTCCTTACACAGCGCACTACTTTTGACCAGAGCCCTATGGACCCTGGTGAAAAGTAGTGCACTATAAAGGGAATAGGGTACCATTTGGGAAGCAACCCTTGTCGTCCCCTGCCTGCCTGCCTGGGACCCAGTGATTGATCTCATCCGAACCGTCCTTTTACCCTCTGTCACATTAATAACTGCCTCTCCTACTCAGAGAGAGACTGACATACAGAGAGGGGGGGATAAGGAGAGGCGAGAGAGAGAAGGTGAGAGGAGTGAGAGAAAGAGGGGGGTGGGAATAAAAGATGTGAGAGAGAGGAGAGAAAGAGAAATGAGGGAGGAGAGAGAGAGGGGTTGCGATAGAAGGGAGATAGGGAGAGAGAGAAAAGGGAGGACGAGAGCTGCATGATACTCAAGGTTACAGCTCTCTACTCATTAGAAACCAAGCAACCCTAGCTTGTGAGCTGCTTGGTGAGTCTTTCTGCTGACAGGTTCGGGGCTCAGAGCAATCACTCCAGCAGCAGTGTGGCTTCTGTCAATGCAATCATCAGTCATTCACTACTGAATATGACATTCACATACAAATTGTTATATAATAATTATCTTTCTTCAACCCAAAACCCAATGTTTTCAGCAGCTTTGGCTGGCTTTCTAGCTCTGTTTGGTTAAACAGAAGTCCACTCTGATGGTTTAAACAGAGAGTCAGACACTGACAATGGCTAGAGGGCTCCCTCCGGGCGATTTTGCTTAGGGATAATGTCTTCTGTCCCTTCAGGTTAACCTGCCTCACTGCCCCCTGCTAACTCCTTGTTCAACAGACGAGCCAATCAGCACACTCAGAAACAACCTAAGGAGTCTGTGGAGGGAGAGAGGGATGGCGAGAGAAAGAGAGAGAGAGAGAGAGAGAGAAAGAAAGAAAGAAAGAAAGAAAGAAAGAAAGAAAGAAAGAAAGAAAGAAAGAAAGAAAGAAAGAAAGAAAGAAAGAAAGAAAGAGGAGGGGGGTAGCAGCTGAGCACTAAGCAGGGGACCAGAAAATATCGTTTTTTACATCCTCCATGCATGGCGACACACACACACACGCACACGCACACACACACACGCACACACACCGTGGCGGCCTCAATATGTGGTCACGGTTACATAACCCATAGTTTCACACCCTTTAAGAACGTCCGTTACTGGAATAGTAACACTCAGAGAGGGGAAGAGGAAGGAAAACTGTGGAAATGGAGCGATCCCTGCTTACCTCTTTATTGCCCACAGCTCAGGCATTGAAGAGAAGATATTTTACACTTTACTGTAGAGGTTACTACTAGTACTGACTGAGTGGTAAGGAAGGGGGGCACTTATTAACCTTATGAATTGAAATGATCTCGTCTTGTTTTCTTGAGCAGGTGTAGGTTAGTTCGAATCAGGTGGCTGAAACAGTTTGACAATTTTGGGGGGGGGGGTTATTTTATTCATGCTTGTACTCAACAAGACTGAATTATGCAGAAAAACAATCTTAGTTTTTTGGTTATTATCTTGCTTGCCCTTTTCTGTACCCTATCCAGTGCAGCGTAATACGTCTTTGTGCAGCCCACCAGCAACACACGGGCATACTCTAGGCATACTTGGTGGTGTAGAGTTCCACGAGGTCATCAGTGGGAAGGCCATTTCTTGCGTTCACAAGCAAGAAAATAATATGCGCATTTTCCCGCCAGAGATGAGTTACCATCAATTGACTTGTTGCGGATAAAAGGCTGTGTGTGATGACGTAGTGCACATCAAAATACCTCTTGCAGTTAAATTTACATGTACTAAATAAAGAATACAAGTGAAATGGGTTTCCACTGCATTTTCAACTCGACTGAAGGTTTTCTCACAACAAAAAATGCGTTGCATAGTGAGTGTGCCCACTCTGGTATTTATTGGAAAGGAGCATCAAGCTCATCACCTTGCACTTACACAACCCTTTGAAGTTCATCATGATTTATTTAATCTGTAGCCTAATAAACTGCATGCTTTCCAGACGAGTCGTAGTGGGAGGACCACACACCATATCATACGCCATATTATCGCATGACTCCAAGTCCACTTCGATATTTGGTATTTTTTTATTTATTAGGATCCCTATTAGTTGTTGCAAAAGCAGCAGCTACTCTTCCTGGGGTCCACACAGAACATGAAACATGACATAATGCAGAACATTACTAGACAAGGACAGCTCAAGGACAGAACTACATTTAAAAATAAAAAGGCACACGTAGCCTACATACCAAAACCAATACATACACACAAACTATCTAGGTCAAATAGGGGAGAAAAGTTGTGCTGTCAGGTGTTGCTTTATCGTTTTTTAAAACCAGGTTTGCTGTTCATTTGAGCAATATAAGATGGAACGGAGTTCCATGCAATAATGGTGCTATATAATACTGTACGGTTTCTTGAATTTGTTCTGGATATGCGGACTGTAAAAAGACATCTAGTGGCATGTCTGGTGGGGTAAGTGTGTGTGTCAGAGCTGTGTGTAAGTTGACTAAATAAACAATTTGGCATTTTCAACACATTAATGTTTCTCATGAAAAGAAGAAGTGATGCAGTCAGTCTCTCCTCAACTCTTAGACAAGAGAGACTGGTATGCATAGTATTTATATCAGCCCTCTGATTACAATGAAGAGCAAGACGTGCCGCTCTGTTCTGGGCCAGCTGCAGCTTAACTAGGTCTTTCCTTGCAGCACTCGACCACACGACTGGACAATAAACAAGATAAGACAAAACTAGAGCCTGCAGGACTTGCTTTGTGGAGTGTGGTGTCAAAAAAGCAAAGCATCTCTTTATTATGGACAGACCTCTCCCATCTTTACAACCATTGAATCTATATGTTTTGACCATTAGTGTTTACAATCTAAGGTAACGCGAAGTAATTTAGTCCCCTCAACCGCCACACCATTCATTACCAGATTCAGCTGAGGCCGAGAACTTAGCTCTTACTTTTAGAGATGTTCAGGGCCAGTTTATTACTGGCCACCCATTCCAAAACAGACTGCAACTCTTTGTTAAGGGTTTGATGGACCTTATTAGCTGTGGTTGATGATGGGTATATGGTTGAATCATCAGCATACATGGATACACATGCTTTGTTTAATGCCAGTGGCAGGTCATTGGTAAAAATAGAAAAGAGTAGAGGGCCTAGAGAGCTGCCCTGTGGTACACCACACTTTACATGTTTGATATTAGAGAAGCTTCCATTAAAGAAACACCTTTGAGTTCTATTAGATAGTTGGCTCTGAATCCATGATATGGCAGATGTTGAAAAGCCATAACACGTGTGTTTTTTCAACAATAGATTATGGTCAACAATATCAAAGGCTGCACTGATATCTAACAGTACAGCTCCCACAATCTTCTTATTATCAATTTCTTTCAACCAATCGTCAGTCATTTGTGTCAGTGCAGTACAGTACATGTTTACATCTCTATAAGCATGCTGAAAGTCTGTTCTTAATTTGTTTACAGAGAAATATAATTGTATTTGGTCAAACACAATTCTTTCCAACAGTTTGCTAAGAGCTGGCAGCAAGCTCATAGGTGTGCTGTTAGGACCAGTAAAGGCCGCTTTACCACTCTTGGGTAGCGGAATTACTTTGGCTTCCCTCCAGGCATGAGGACAAATACTTTCCTCTAGGCTCAGATTAAAGATATGACAGATAGGAGTGGCTATAGAGTCAGCTACCATCTTCAGTTGATTTCCATCTACGTTGTCAATGCCAAGAGGTTTGTCATTATTGATCATTAATAATACTTTTTCCACCTCTCCCACACTATCTTTACAAAATTCAAACTTGCAATGCTTTTCTTTCATTATTAGTTTTTTTTATGCATAAATAAGATGGCTCACTGTTCATTGTTGGCATTTCCTGACTAAGTTGGTCATACAGTTTTTCAATTTCTCAATTCCTCATCAATCCATGGAGCCTTAACAGTTCTTAACAGGTCTAACAGTCAGTTTCTTAAGAGGAGCATGTTTCATCAATAATTGGAAGAAGCAATTTCATAAACTCATCAAGTGCAGCGTCTGGATGCTCCTTATTAATTAAATCAGACCAACAAATACTTTTTACACCATCCACATAAGAGGCACAGCAAAATATTTTGTATGATCTCTTATATACTATTTTAGGCCCAGCATTTGGAACTTAGGCGTTCCTGGATATAGACACTATATTTTGATCACTGCATCCAATGGGTACAGATACAGCTTTAGAAGAATGTTCTACAGTATTAGTAGAAATGTGATCGATACATGTGGATGATCTTGTTCCTGTAGTGTTTGTTAACACTCTGGTAGATTAATAACCTGAACCAGATTACAGGCACTGGTTACAGTGAGAATTTTTCTTGGGGACCTCAATATTCAGGTTCCCAAGAAAGTACACCTCTCTGTTTACATCACATACACTATCAAGCATTTTACATATATTATTTAGATACTGACTGTTAGTACTTGGTGGCCTACAGCAACACCCCAAAAGAAAAAGGCTTTAGATGTGCCAAGTGAACCTGCAACACTTAATTAACACTTCACATAAGATCTTCTCTAAGCATTACAGCGATATGGCTCTGAATATATACAGCAACACCTCCCCCGTAAGCGTTTCTGTCTCTTCTATAGATGTTATATCCTTGTATAGCTCTGTATCATCAAATGAATTATCTAAGTGACTCTCAGAAATGGCTAATATTTGAATGTTATCTGATGTTAGCAAGTTATTGATGTCATGAACCTTATTTCTAAGGCTACATATATTAATATGGGCTATTTTCAGCCCTTTCCTGGGTAAATTATCAGAGAGAGACATAATATGGAAAAGAGCAAACAAAGCAAGAGAAAAAATATATACATTCAGCAGTCCATTAATCAATTGGTGTGTGTGTGTATGCGCTGTGGGGTTGAAGCTACGAACACATAGGCTTGGTTCTCTCATCCCTTCCAGGCTTCTGGGAGGGAGGGTGGACAATGAGCCTGTCATAGGGGATGTAAGCAATGTCCCCACGCACTCTGGCAGCTTTCATGGCCGGGATCAGTTATTTCCTCTTCTGGCGAACAGGTTCAGGATAGTCCTCGTTGAGGAAGATATACGTTCCTCTCAAACTCTTGGCTCTTTCCAGAACAGCTACCTTGTTCTTGAACCTCAGGAACTTGACCACTATCAGCCTGGGCCTGGGAAGCCAAGATATGATGGTTATTATATCAATATGTGCGCATAAAAGTGTTTCCACCAACATTTCTCACACTATTCATTTTACTGACACAAATAGATCCCACTTTGTCTAGTGTATTTTGTTTTGTCGACATTTGGAAAGTTTACAGACGAATGTTCTGTTTCTATCAGGCCTGTCGTAACATGTTTAATGCGACATGTACTTTACTCGCATAAAAAGGTTGGATGGAAACTTGGTTATTCTCAAAAAATGGAGACACTTTGAAGCCTTTTCCACTGCTTGTGGGGACCAATGTGTTGGTTGTCCAAGTAGAAGCCAAGGTATTTTGTGCTTGTTACAACTGGAACAGTCCACAAAGAATTAGCGGAGCTGGTTGGGGAGGATTTTTGGAGAAGCAGATTCTTAGTTTGACAGACTTCCCACTGGGCACAGACGTCAGTTCAAAGTCTAGTTTTGATTTATATTTGATTGAGTTGTTTTGATTTACATTTGGTTGAGTTGTCAACTCATCTGAATTCAATGTGAAATCAACAAAAAATGTCACCATTAATTGGATTTGTGGGTAATGAGGGTAGGCAACAACACATTCGCCACGCTGACTCTCAACACGGGGGTCTCTCAGCGGTGTGTGCTTAGTCCCCTCCTGTACACCCTGTTCACCCACGACTGCGTGGCTGCGTAATACTACAATACCATCATCAAGTTTGCAGACGACATGATGGTGGTAGGCTTGATCACCGAGAACGATGAAGCAGCCAATAGGGATGAGGTCAGAGACCTGGCAGTGTGGTTCCAGGACAACAACCTCTCCCGCAACGTCAGCAAGACAAAGAAGCTAATCATGGACTACAGGAAACGGAGGGCCAAGCACACCCCCATTCACGTTGACAGGGCTATAGTGGAGTGGGTCGAGAGCTTCAAGTTCACCTGTGTCCACATCACTAAGGCTCTATCATCCAAACTGGTTTCTCTGCATTGTTGGGAAGGACCCGTAAGTAAGCATTTCACTGTTAGTCCACAGCTGTTGTTTACGAAGCATGTGACAAATACAATTGGATTTGATTTGATTTAGGTTAAAAGTTGGGTAAAAAAAATACAATTACTTTTTGCTAATCTAATCAGTTTTCCACGTTGATTCAATGTCATCACATTCATTATTGGGGTTGAGAGGACATATAAACTTTGTTGATTCAACCAGTTTTTGCCCACTGCCCAGTGAGTTCTTTCCATTAAGAAGCATGTTGTTCCTCCAGTTGGTTATCTCCGAGCTGACAAGGTACAAATCTGTCGTTTTGCCGCTGAACAAGGCAGTTAACCCACTGTTCCCCGGTAGGCCGTCATTGTAAATAAGAATTTGTTCTTAACTGACTTGCCTAGTTAAATAAAGGTTAAATTTAAAAAGGTGCCATTTTTTATGTTTGCTAGCCTTATAGCATGGGACACCCCAATGTTGTCGGCGTAGCCAGTGTCATCACATATGTCTCTCCGAGTGGACATGTGGAGCTGGAAGAAGTAAGGTGAGACAATCCCACCCTGTGGCACCCCAGTTATGTCTGTCCGTTATGATTGTTAATTTGATTCACACAAAAGGACTTCAGCACCGCTTGTTTTAAATCTTTATTACATGAGCTTGATGCCGCATATGGTGACTTGATTCTCCACTCTTGCGTAAGGTGGTTGAGTCGCGGGAAAGTACTGCAGCGATTTGTTGACCTGCTGCCCGAGATCAAATAATTTCTGGAGTCACGAAATGAGGAGCATGAGGAACTGTCTGATGATGCATGGCTGCTAGACTGAGGTTTCCTCACGGACATAACAGCCACTGAACCAGCTCAACTATGAGCTTCAGGGAAAAGACAAAGACGTGGTACACATGATCAGCGCGGTCAATGCCTTTAAGGCCAAGGTGGGTGTGTGGGCCTCTCATCTGAGGAATAGAAGGCTGGTGCACTTCCCAAACCTGGAGAAAATGTCACAACACATAGGAAACAAAGATGCTTTTCTCCTGCAAGAATTCTGTTCCCACCTGGAGAAACTGGCATCCGAATTCAACAGGCGTTTTCAGGAGTTAAGTGACATAGGGGAGGTTGTTGCATTTATCTCAAACCCTTTCCTCCCCATTGAGATTGAGGAGGTGTCCGCTAGATTCCAGCAGGTATTTGCTTTACCAATTGGAGTTGACATGGAGATAATTGAATTGCAATATGGCATCGAGTTGAAAGCAAGATAGAGCAAGATAAAGCAAGAGAACAAGTACATTAGAGTGTCTAGTTTGAGAAACAGACGCCTCACAAGTCCTCAACTGGCAGCTTCAAATTTAATCAAAGCCTATTGGATGACAACTTGTTTTTAACCAAGACAGAAGAATTCATAACTTACTTTTTCAGACATAACATAAGTACAGCTGATCCCCTTATTGTATGGGACACTTTTAAATGTGCCTTTCGAGGCCATGCAATCCAATACTCATCTTTTAAACAAAAGCAATTTATGTCAAAAGAGTTCATATTATCAAAGGAAATAGAGAGACTAACAGTACATAACGATAGGGCTGGATACATACCAGTTGAGGTACACCAAACCTTTTTTGATGTACTCAGAGGACCGTTATTATGTTTTGACTACTCCTATAAAAATGGTATATTATTAGATACTCAACAAGGTGGTCTGATTTATATCATGACACTAGGTGAGACCCAAATGCAGACACAGGAGGTAGATGGTTGGAGCTTAAGATGTTTAATAAATCCAAAGGRAATAGGCAAGAGAATGGTCGTGGACAGGCAAAAGGTCATAACCAGATCAGAGTCCAGGAGGTACAGAGTGGCAGGCAGGCTGGAGGTCAGGGCAGGCAGAATGGTCAGGCAGAGTCCAGAACAGGCAAGGGTCAAAACCGTGAGGACTAGAAAAGGAGAAAAGGCAAGGCAGGAAAAACAGGAAAAGACATTGGTAGGCTTGGACATACAAGACAAACTGGCACAGAGAGACAGGAAACACAGGGATAAATACACTGGGGAAAACAAGCGACACCTGGAGGGGGTGGAGACAATAACGAGGACAGGTGAAACAGATCAGGGTGTGACAGATTTAATTATTACTGAAACAGGACGCAAGGGGTAAATATAAAGATCCAGTCCATTTAAAAAAATGGAGACCCCTTACACTTCAGTGTTGTGACGCAAACTTATAGGAAAATGCATAGCGCAAATAATTAAAAAGGGAATGTCAGATATTATTCATCCTAATCAGACAGTTTTTTTTAAATGGATGGAGATAATATAAATGGATGGAGATAATATAATACAAGTCCTGGAAACAATAGAACACTATAACAAATCTGGGAAACCAGGCCTGGTATTCATGGCTGACTTTGAAAATGCTTTTGATTAAGTACGACTGGAATTTCTACATAAATGCCTGGAATATTTCAACGTTGGAGATTCTCTTTATTTAAAGTTATGTATAGTAACCTGTCATGACTCTCCTGTGAAGATCCGAAGGATCAGGTTACAGTGGGTCAGCTCTACAGCGCCATTTCTTATAGATCCTCTATAAGGCGGTGGAGGGATCCAAATGATGTGTTTAAAAGAAAACATGAATTATCAGCGTACAATGACACCTTTGTTTTTAAGCCGTCGATTTCTAGCCCCTTGATATTATTGTTGGATCTAATTTTAATAGCTGACATTTCAATGGGCTTAATAAATAGATATGCCAATAGTGGACAACCTTGTTTTACTCCTCTTGACGGTTTAATACCATCTGAGAAGTAGCCATTATTTACTATTTTACACCTAGGGTTTGTCGTGTCTTTGCCGTCATTAATGCGATGATGATTAATTTATGAAATCAATTTAACTACATTTAATTATTACACAATACAATTAATCATATAACAATTAATTAAAATCAAATCAAATTGTATTTGTCACATACACATGGTTAGCAGATGTTAATGCGAGTGTAGCGAAATGCTTGTGCTTCTAGTCAAAACATAATAACGGTCCTCTGAGTACATCAAAAAAGGTTTGGTGTACCTCAACTGGTATGTATCCAGCCCTATCGTTATGTACTGTTAGTCTCTCTATTTCCTTTGATAATATGAACTCTTTTGACATAAATTGCTTTTGTTTAAAAGATGAGTATTGGATTGCATGGCCTCGAAAGGCACATTKAAAAGTGTCCCATACAATAAGGGGATAAGCTGTACCTATGTTATGTCTGAAAAAGTAAGTTATGAATTCTTCTGTCTTGGTTAAAAACAAGTTGTCATCCAATAGGCTTTGATTAAATTTGAAGCTGCCAGTTGAGGACTTATGAGGCGTCTGTTTCTCAAACTAGACACTCTAATGTACTTGTTCTCTTGCTCAGTTGTGCACTCTTTATATTCTGGTTAGAGACAGTTTGCGCTGATCTGTGAAGGGAGTAGTACACAGCGTTGAACGAGATCTTCAGGGTTTTGGCAATTTCTCGCATGGAATAGCCTTCATTTCGCAGAACAAGAAAAGACTGCCAAGATTCAGAAGAAAGTTCTTTGTTTCATTTTGAGCCTGTAATCAAACCCACAAATGTTGATGCTCCAGATACTCAACTAGTCTAAAGAAGGCCAGTTTTATTGCTTCTTTAATCAGAACAACCGTTTTCAGCTGTGCTAACATAATTGCAAAAGGGTTTTCTAATGATCAATTAGCCTTTTAAAATGATAAACTTGGATTAGCTAACACAACATGCCATTGGAACACAGGAGTGATGGTTGCTGATAATGGGCCTCTGTACCCCTATGTAGATATTCCATTAATAATCAGCCGTTTCCACCTACAATAGTCATTTACAACATTAACAATGTCTCCACTGTATTTCTGATCAATTTGATTTTAATGGACCAAAAATGTGCTTTTCTTTCAAAAACAAGGGCATTTCTAAGTGACCCCAAACTTTTGAACGGTAGTGTATATATATATATTAAAAAAACATGCATATCTTAATTTATTTCCACAATTAACTAATCATATGAGTAATAATGTAGGCAGTTCATATGAAGGATTGTTACCTATAACCAGAATTAGCATTTCAAAATGGACATTTTTGGTAAGTAATTATTATTTTGGCAAACAATTACTGTGATTCATCCTATATTGTCCCTAAAATCATTACCCCATAGCAACAGATGTGGGATACATACACTCCCCACCCTTCACCACAAACAACCACAAGCTCAGATGTTCAACAGTTATTCCATCCCGGAGTCCAACTCAAGAGAGGACTTGATATGCGAATGCATATAAAGTTGTAGCTGTTTGAGAAAGCATGCAAAATTGAGCAAGAATGGGGAGATTTAATTAACAAATGTCAAGTCCTAGCTGATGGAGCTCAGATACACCCCTTTCCCCTGAAACACACTCTGGTCCCTCATTTTTACCATTTTCCCAAGCATCTCTGTCAGACCTTTTGATTATTTTGTGCCACCAGGGCCTCAATAATTTGCTCACTCTCTGATTGTCCGAGTGTGAGGGGGCGGTAATGCTAGGCTACTTGCAGTAGGCCTATAAAACAGATAAGGATTTCTCCTTAGTGTGTGGTTTGCTCAGGTGGGTGTCTAGGGTATATCAATCAATCAATCAATCAAATGTATTTATAAAGCCCTTCTTACATCAGCTGATGTCACAAAGTGCTGTATAGAAACGCAGCCTAAAACCCCCAACAGCAAGCAATGCAGATGTAGAAGCACGGTGGCTAGAAAAAACTCCCTAGAAAGGCCGGAACCTAGGAAAAACCTTTCAAGGACAGTTCCTGTGTGAATTTAAATTTATACATGCTTTTTCCATTTCTTTTGAGGAATGGGAGATTCGATATAGGCCAATAATTTTTTATATCAAGGTTTGGCTTTTTCAAGAGAGGCTATATTACTGCCACATTAAGTGAGTTTGGTACACATCCGGTGGATAGAGAGCCGTTTATTATGTTCAACATAGGAGGGCCACAAATGTGCATGTGTCAGCATATGGTCTCACAAGGGGTCTGAGGATCTCATCTCGGTACCTAATGGCAGTCAGGCTACCTCTGGCGAGCACATGGAGGGCTGTGCGGCCCCACAAAGAAATGCCACCCCACACCATGACTGACCCACCGCCAAACCGGTCATGCTGGAGGATGTTGCAGGCAGCAGAACGTTCTCCACGGCGTCTCCAGGACCTGGTCACGTCTCACATGTGCTCATGTGCTCAGTGTGAACCTGCTTTCATCTGTGAAGAGCCAGGGCGCCAGTGGCGAATTTGCCAATCTTGGTGTTCTCTGGCAAATGCCAAACGTCCTGCACGGTGTTGGGCTAAGCACAACCCCACCTGTGGACGTCGGGCCTCATACACCCTTATGGAGTCTGTTTCTGACGGTTTGAGCAGACACATGCACATTTGTGGCCTGCTGGAGGTCATTTTGCAGGGCTTTGCAGTGCTCTCCTTGCACAAAGGCGAGGGTAGCGGTCCTGCTGCTGGGTTGTTGCCCTCCTACGGCCTCCTCCACGTCTCCTGATGTACTGGCCTGTCTCCTGGTAGCGCCTCCATGCTCTGGACACTACGCTGACAGACACAGCAAACCTTCTTGCACAGCTCGCATTGATGTGCCATCCGGATGAGCTGCACTACCTGAGCCACTGTGTGGGTTGTAGACTCCGTCTCATGCTACCACTAGAGTGAAACACCGCCAGCATTCAAAAGTGACCAAAACATAAGCCAGGAAGTATAGGAACTGAGAAGTGGTCTGTGGTCACCACCTGCAGAACCACTACTTTATTGGGGGTGTCTTGCTAATTGCCTATAATTTCCACCTTTTGTATATTCCATTTGCACAACAGCATGTGAAATTTATTGTCAATCAGTGTTGCTTCCTAAGTGGACAATTTGATTTCACAGAAGTGTGATTGACTTGGAGTTACATTGTGTTGTTTAAGTGTTCCCTTTATTTTTTTGAGCAGTGTATATGTACATCCCATTCCTGCACAAAATTGAAAGCTCTCTACAGTATGTCAGAACTCCTGCTCGCAGACACACGTGGGCTCTGGCATTTGCAACCATTTTCATTTTTCACTCACTTAACTCCTGTTTTATTTGTCCAATGTTGCATTTTTCTCCTTCCCCAACAGGTCTAGGAAGAGGAAAAACAGTGAAGCATGTACAGTGCAATCGAAAAGTATTCAGACCTCTTGACTTTTTCCAAATGCTGTTACGTTACAGCCTTATTCAAAAATGGATTAAGCCTTTCCAAAAATGATTTGAGCCTTTCCAAATCATGTCCAATCAATTGAATTTACCACAGGTGGACTCCAAACAAGTTGAAGAAACATCTCAAGGATGATCAATGGAAACAGGTTGCACCTGAGCTGAATTTAGAGTCTCATAGCAAAGGGTATGAATACTTAAGTAAATAAGGTGTTTCTATTTTTTGTTTTTAATAAATTTGCAAACATTTCCAAAAACCTATTTTTCCTTTGTTATTATGTGGTATTGTATGTATTTTTCTGAGGAAATTGTTATATTTAATCCATTTTAGAATAAGGCTGGAACATAACAAAATTTGGGAAAAGTCAAGGGGTCTGAATAATTTCCGAAGGCACTGTATGTGTTAACATATACAGTACATGTATGTGGTAAAACACATTTGAATACATGATTGAGGTCATTTTCCTACATAGATATGGTATTTGAAACTTTAGAAGGATTAGTTTACATGTCTCTTGTATGTTTTTTATACAATACATGCAACATATAAGTTGGATATTACAAGAATCTTCAATGAATCGTGTAAGTGTATTTGCTGCCATGTGTATCACTTACAAGTTCCAGATAGAACACTTAAGAACCTTGTTAATACATTATTCTATATATTTTCCACATGGGATGTGACCCACTGTTATGTATTAATACAATACATATCTTATAGGAGAAAGTCTGTAGGAGGGATTTCCATCCAGTGGAAGTATTAGAAAAGGCCTACACAAAGGTCAACAGTATTGAAGAGGCACTTAGGCTATTGCTATTTTGGTCTTTATTGTGTCTTCCTATTGGCGAATGGACACCTAATGAAGTTTGATCTGATGTGGAAATGCTGTGATGGATGTGAG
The DNA here is from genome assembly GCF_002910315.2 of Salvelinus sp. IW2-2015. Classification (NCBI taxonomy): domain Eukaryota; kingdom Metazoa; phylum Chordata; class Actinopteri; order Salmoniformes; family Salmonidae; genus Salvelinus; species Salvelinus sp. IW2-2015. The sequence continues at coordinate 65,820 of NW_019943561.1, forward strand.
CTGACAGGGTTTGGAGAAATAACACTGTCAGAGGATAGAGGATGAGTGACAGGGAGATGAATGAGACAAGGCAGCATTTATCTTTTGGGTCATCGATGCTCTTTCTGCCATCTTCTCAATAGCCTAATTCGGATCATTTTGAGGCAGTTACAACAATGTAGAAAGCTAGGCCTAAAAAAAGGAGGTTCCACTTTTTCTGACTTCACCCTATATATTTTACATCTAATAGCCTATCGATAGATTTCATAAGCAAAATGGCTATTTCACCTTGGACATCCTTGGTGATCACAGATTAATGTGCTAGCTAGTCTTAAATGTTTGGTGTGAGTTGCTTTGCTGCTTTGGTGCAGGGGCGCCTCACCTGAATTGTCTTTGCTGGGCCATTAGCAGTGGAGTAGCATTTTTCCCTCCCATGAAGTAGGATAGCAGCCTACACAAAAAAATAACCCCATATTGATAACCATACTGTAGATGTAACCTTGATACAAACATACAGTCTACTACTCAATGGGGAAGGCATGGATGGCAACAACACTGTGCCCTTCGCTCCCGCTTGACAAGTTACCGAGTAGCCAAGTCATTGTATGCCCCCGCATAAAACGCATGAAGAAGCAACACTGCAGCCATCATCAAATCAACTTGTGAAATGCTTGCTTACAAGCCCTTAACCAACAATGCTTTAAGAAGTTAAGGGGGAAAAAGTGTTGAGTAAAAAATAGATAAGTAGAAAATAGAAAATAAAAGTAACAAATAATTAAACAGCAGCAGTAAAATAACAAGCGAGGCTATATACAGGGGGTACCGGTACAGAGTCAATGGGCACCGGTTAGTCGAGGTAATTGAGGTAATATGTACATGTAGGTAGAGTTACATCAGCACTTTTAATAAAAAATCAAATATATAACTATATAACTGAAAATATACAGTGAAATACGTCTCAGACTCATCCTCTGGCAGACTCATCCTCAGACTCATCCTCTGGTAGCTCAACGTAAAAGAGCTCAATCAAAACAGCTCAATAAAAAACCATCTAATCTATAGCAGAGCGCATTCAACACAACCACTCCTTTCCACACGCCCACTATTTTCCTTTCGACACATCCACTCCTTTCCACACACCCCTACTCTCCCATACAACATTTTCCACTAACATTTTCCACATTTTACAGCCACAAAGTCAAAATTGGCTTTATCCAAGTGTATATGTATAATGACGAGATGCTCAAGTCTCCGCCCTAACAACGGGAGTCATTGTCCCAAAGGTGGGAAGGCAGGTGGCAAGCTTAGGTCCAAAATAAGCACATATTTTGGATAGATTTTGGCGATGCTGTTTGATGGCTATGACCTCCGGCGAGCCATCAAACAGGCAAAGCGTTAATACAGGACTAAGATTGAACCCTACTACGCCGGCTCTGACAGGATGGATGTGGCATGGCTTGCAAACTGTCATGGATTACAAAGAAACCCAGCCACGAGCTGCCCAGTGGCGTGAGCCTAACAGACAAGCTAAATGCTCACTTCGAGGCAAGCAACACTGAACCATGCATGAGAGTACCAGATGTTGCGGACGACTGTGTGATCTTGCTCTCTGTAGCCGATGTGTGTAAGACCCCACTCAGGGGTGTGTGCTTAGTCCCCTTCTTTACTCTCTGTTCACCCACGACTGTGTGGCCGCGCACGACTCCAACACCATCATCAAGTTTGCTGACGACACAACGGTGGTAGGACTGATCACCGACGATGATGAAGCAGTCTAGAGGGAAGTGGCCACAGACCTGGCAGTATGGTTCAAGAACAACAACCTCTTCCTCAATGTCAACAAGACAAAGGAGCTGATCGTGGACTACAGAAAACGAATGGGCAAGCACGCCCCCATCCACATCGATGGGGCTGTACTGAAGCGGGTCAAGAGCTTCAAGTTCATGTGTGTCCACATAACTAAGGAATTAACATGGTCCATACCCACACAGTTGTGAAGAGGGCACGACTCTTTATCGTTATTCTTTATTCACTGTATATGTATTCCTTGTGTCACTATTTGTATTCTTATTTTATCTTTATCTTAAACTCTGCATTGTTGGAAAAGGACCCTTGAGTAAGCGTTTCACTGTTAGTCTACACCTGCTGTTTACGAAGCAGGTGACAAATACAATGTGATTTGAGAGTGAAACCTCTCACTTCGACCCTCTTCCTCGCCCTTTTCAGAAAAATGTCGAAGCCAACATCGCAAGACCATAGACATTGTGGAATAAACAAGAATGTCGCTTATGAGGTGAGTGTTGTGGAAAGGCCAGATTTATTTTACAGAATGTAAAACAATTCCAATCAGACGTTTAAGTGATAAAATGTCATGTTAAACCTTCTTATGGCTGCAATCCCGTTAACGGGATCGATATGACAACAGCCAGTGAAAGTGCAGGGCACCAAATTCAAACAACAGAAATCTCATAATTAAAATTCCTCAAGCATACAAGTATTTCACACCATTTTAAAGATACACTTCTTGTTAATCCCCCCACAGTGTCCGTTTTCAAAAAGGCTTTACAGCGAAAGCACCACAAACGATTATGTTAGGTCACTGCAAAATCACAGAAAAACAGCCACTTTTCCCAGCCAAAGACAGGAGTCACAAAGAGCAGAAATAGAGATAAAATGAATCACTAACTTTGATGATCTTCATCAGATGACACTCATATGACTTGATGTTACACAATACATATATGTTTTTTACGATAAAGTTCATGTTTATATCAAAAACCTCAATTTACATTGGCGCCATGTTCAGAAATGCCTCAAAATATCCTGAGAATTGCAGAGAGCACATCAAATAACAGAAATACTCATCATAAACTTTGATGAAAGATACATGTTTTACATAGAATTAAAGATAAACTTGTTCTTAATGAAACCGCTGTGTCAGATTTCAAAAAAGCTTTACGGCAAAAGCACAATATTCAATCATCTGAAGACAGCGTTCAGCCACAAAAGGAAGCCATACAGTTACCCGCCAAATTGTGGCGTCAACAAAGGTCATATATAGCATTATAAATCTTCACTTAGCTTTGCTGATCTTCGTCGAGATGCACTCCAGGACTCCCACTTCCACAATAAATTTCGTTTTGTTCGGTAATGTCCATCATTTATTTCCAAAGAGCTACTTTGTTAGCGTGTTTGGTAAACAAATCCAAAGTCACGAAGCGCGTTCACTAAAAGCAGACGAAATGTCAAAAAGTTCCGTAACAGTCAGTAGAAACATGTCAAACGATGTATTGAATCAATCTTTAGGATGTTTTTAACATAAATCTTCAATAATGTTCCAGCCGGAGAATTCCATTGTCTTCAGAAGTGCGATGGAACAGAGCTCCCTCTCATGTGAACACGCATGGTCAGACTGTTGACATCTAGTGGRAGCCGTAGGAAGTGCAAACTGACCCATATCCCACTGTGTATTCGATAGGCGATGAGTTGAAAACCTACAAACCTCAGATTTCCCACTTCCTGGTTGGATTTTTTTCTCAGGTTTTTGYCTGCCATATGAGTTATGTTATACTCACAGACATCATTCAAGTGTTTTCTATSCAATACTAATAATAATATGCATATATTAGCAATTGTGACTGAGGAGCAGGCAGTTTACTCTGGGCACCTCTGGGCACCTTTTCATCCAAGCTACTCAATACTGCCCCTGCAGCCATAAGAAGTTAAGATTATGTAACGTTACTAAGGTTTTACTGCCATATTATTGCTTTGAAATCGATGTTTTGTTCGTTAGCTTATAGCTAGCTATGGCTAACTCCTGAGACGAGTCCTGGCCTAGCCCTAACGTTAGTTAGTTACTCACTTAGCTAGCAAGCTAACCTTAGCTGGTTGCCTTCACCAGTTTCTTGTTTTGGTGTTTAGCTAGGTATTGTATCGAGGTCAGGTTTATTAGTACCTGTACGTTACTACTGCGAACACAAAAGCTTATGTTGTGTTTCAAAACAAGCATTTGCAGCTAGCACATGCACCGCCCACGTACGCTACTGTAACTACGTAAGTAAGGTTAACTACGTTATCCTAAGGTTAGATGGCCTTGTTTACAGTCGAGATGTCGGAAGTGGAAATCCTAGCTAATGGTGCAAGAAGAATTACAATTTTGTTTTTTGCCTGCAGCTCCCTACCGGCGCCGATTCAGTTGTCCCAGGACCAGCTGGAGTCCGAGGAGAGGGGCCGGGCACAGAGGTTCCACTCCACCGCCCTCGTCTCCTCCCGCAGAGAACCCCCTCCCTACGGCTACAGGAAGAGCTGGGTGCCCCGCTCTCTGGAAGTACTAAGCTTTACTCCATACCCAGTTTAATGGATTCAATGATGCTGTGTTACTGTTGGTGTTGTGTTAGAAATGACGCCCTGAATGTTCAGAGAAGCGATATCATGGGATATAGCTTTTTCCTCTCAGTTTGTGTGTTGGACTCCCCTGTGTTGTAGAACAGTGGAAACGGGTACATCTGCACATTGCTTCTTACTACTAATCTCTCAGTGATAACAACCTTCCTTTTGTTGTAGGACATTTGAGATGGCGTTGCGTTCCCTGAGATCCACATGGCCCAGTTCCCTCTGGAGATGGGAAGGAAGAAGAAACGCTCCAACGCCCTGGCTGTACAGGTGGACGGTGAGGGCAAGATCAAATACGACGCCATCGCCGGACAGGGCAAGGACAAGGTAAGAATATTAATAGATATCCAGCTGGTCTGCCTAAATCTACAATGTAGTTGTACGTACGAGACATTCTCATATGAGTCTAATGTAAATCCATGGGTCCTTTTCATGTGGATTTATTTTACATTATTTACATTACATTATTGAGTGCATATATTTTCATACTGGTAACCCGTGGGAATCGAACCCACAACCCTGGCATTGCAAGCGTCATGCATTACCAACTGAGCCACACGGGACCATGACGCTGGGGACGAAATTGCCTATGAATCGCTGTGCCCACATGTTTATTTTATAGAGCAGTGGTCTCCAGACTCTTTCCTGTGCTGTGACCCACCATAGTTATGTTTTTGTTATTGTCATAGTTACCAAGTAAACAAAGCTGTTTCTTGCCACGATCCTGTATTAAACAGAGAGCCATCATTTGAATAACTACTGTCMCGGAGGACCTGTGTACAGTTCAGTTTCTATATATTCAGCTGTCTCCTCTGTTCTCCCTGTGCAGGTGATTTTCAGTAAGTACTCAGACCTGCTTCCTAAGGAAGTGCTGAGCGACTATGCCTCAGAGTTGCAGAAGCCTGACGAGGAGGCTGTCAAAGAGCTGACGGAGAAGACCCGCGATGCTCTGATGAAGCAGGTCTCTCAGAAGATAGCTGCAGCTATGCCTGTGAGGGCAGCTGACAAACGGGCCCCGGCACAGTACATCAGGTACGGTTTTTGAATGTGATGAATGATGCCAACTGTTGTTTATGAGTTTCTCCCTTTTCAAAATGGAAGATAATATAGGGTGTTCACCCATAAAAGGCTTAATTCATTCAAGCTTTATACAAATATGTCCATTCAATAGAATATTTTGTTAGAAAAACAATAGTCCAAACCCCATGTCTCTACCATATATGGTTCCAAAAGTTACCAACGATTTACTCTGAGAATTTAGCACGTTTAGAGTGAATGGAATGTCATCACGGGCATGATCAAAAAGTGGTCAATGCTCAATAGAACTCTGGCGCTGCTCCGCAGCAGAATGTCACTAACGTCAACTGAAAAGCTAACTAGTGACTGCCGGTTCGTGAGTTAAAATATGGGCTTTTTCTAAATTAAATGCGCTGAATACAATACTAAATATATATTTACACTACATGACCAAAAGTATGTGGACATGTGCTCGTCGAACGTCGCATTCCAAAATCATCGGCATTGATATGGAGTTGGTCCCCCTTTTTCTGCTATAACAGCTTCCTCTCATCTGGGAAGGCTTTCCACTAGATGTTGGAACATTGCTGCAGGGACAACTCCACAAGAGTATTAGTGAGGTCAGGCACTGATGTTGGTGATTAGGCCTGTCTCACAGTTGGTGTTCCAATTCATCCTAAAGGTGTTCGATGGGGTTGAGGTCAGGGCTCAGGGCTCAGGGCTCTTCCACACCSATCTCGACAAACCATTTCTGTATGGATTTCTCTTTGTGCACGGGGGCATTGTTATGCTGAAACAGGAAAGGGATTTCCCCAAACTGTTGCCACAAAGTTGGAAGCACAGAATGGTCTAGATTGTCATTGTATGCTGTAGCRTTAAGATTTCCCTTCACTGGAACTAAAGTGCCTAGCATGAACCATGAAAAACAGCCCCAGACCATTATTCCTCCTCCACCAAACTTTCCTGGCATCCGCCAAACCCAGATTAGTCCGTCGCACTGACAGATGGTGAAGCGTGATTCATCACTCCATAGAACGTGTTTCCACTGCTCCAGAGTCCAATGGCGGCGAGCTTCACACCACTTCAGCCGATGCTAGGCATTGAGCAGGCTTGTGTACGGAAACCCATTTCATGAAGCTCCCGACGAACAGTACTTGTGCTGACGTTGCTTCCAGAGGCAGTTTGGAACTCGGTAGTGAGTGTTGCAACCGAGGACAGAGGATTTTTACGCGCTTCAGCACTCGGCAGTCCCGTTCTGTGAACTTGTGTGGCTTACGACTTTGTGGCTGAGTCGTTGTTGCTCCTAGAAGTTTCCACTTCACAATAACAGTACTTACATTTGACCGGGGAAGCTCTAGCAAGGCAGAAATTTGACGAACTGACTTGTTGGAAAGGTGGCATACTATGACGGTGCCACGTTGAAAGTCTGAGTTCTTTATTAAGGCCATTCTACTGCTAATGTTTGTATATGGAGATTGCATGGTTGTGTGCTTGATTTTATACACCTACACCTTTATTTGAAGCTACTCATTCAAGGGTTTTTCTTTATTTTTACTATTTTCTACATTTTAAGCAGTTTAAGTCCAGTGAATAACCTGAAATTGTACAAAGGTAAGYGGTAAACTGMCAGGGGTTTAAATAAAAGTAGGTTACCAAAAACTGAAAAATAATGTAGATTCCAGAGTTGTGAAAAAGGGCCTTTTTCAGGGAACAAGTAATGGGTTAACAACTTACAGCTGTTCTGCAGCAATGGAAGTAAATCAAGCCTTGAAAGTTGATGCTAACAGTTCCTACGGGTGTCCCAACTTTTGTTGATTACTTACAAACCCTGTCTGTATAAAAGCAGTGTTGGAACAGACTGTGTTACTACACCCTCTTAAGCATTATTTGGACAGTATTGTACTGCAGGAAGTAGTATATTGCTATCATAATGGCGAGGGGAAAAAGCAATTAACAAAGGAAGACAGACCATTATAACCCTTAAAAGTGTAGGTCTTTCCTTTAGAGAAATTGCCAAGGTGTCAGTGAGTACAGTTTCCTACACCATCAAAAGGCAGACCCAAAGCCACAACAGAATCGGAAGACAAGATTCTGAGAGTCAACAGCTTGCGTGATAGGTGGCTCACAGGACAACCGCTTCAAGCACAGCTTAACACTGGTCAACTTAAGCAAGTCTGTTTCAACTGTGAAGAGAAGACTTCGAGCTGTAGGTTTGAGAGGTCGAGTGGCAGTAAGAAAGCCATTGCTAAGATGGCAAAATAAGAAAGAGACTTGCCTGGGCCATGAAGCACCGCCAGCGGACAACTGAAGACCTAAAGGAGGTCTTTTGGACTGATGAATCAAAATGTGAAATCTTCAGTTCATCGTGCAGGGTTTTTGTACGCCGTCAAGTAGGCGAAAGATGGTTCCTCAGTGTGTGACAGCAACTGTCAAACATGGAGGAGGAAGCRTGATGGTCTGGTGCACTTTTGCTGGATCCAGAGTTGGCGACTTGCACAGAGTGAGTGGCACCCTGAACCAAAACGGCTATCACAGCATTTTGCAGGGGTTCATCGTACAGCAAGATAATGACCCAAAACATACCTCCAGGCTATGTCAGAACTACTTTAGAAGAAAAGAACAAGACGGTAGGCTTCAAATCATGGAATGGCCAGCCTTAAACCCCATGGAGCTGGTTTGAGATGAACTGGGCAGAAGGGTGAACGCAAAGMAACCTACAAGTGCAACACATTTGTGGGAACTTCTGCAACAGTGTTGGGAAGAACTTTCCCAACAATATTTGATTWCCATTGTAGAAAGAATGCCACAAGTGTGTTTGGCTGTTATGTCTGCAAAAGGTTATGTTAAACAAAATCATTCCATGGTTTATTCTTTTTTGTCTCCAGTTGTTTATTTGTTCTATGCTTTAATTGCAGAGTACATTAAGACATTAAACTGTGAATTTCAATAACAACTGGAAAAATGGTGGCGTTCTAAAACTTGTGATCCGTAGTGTGTGTGTGTGTGTGTGTGTGTGTGTGTGTGTGTACAAAGACAAAAGACTGAATTTTAGTATCCACCCTCTGCGAAGACAATCTGTTCCGGTTTTCATTGAGTATTTCTCAGTCGTTCTCTTTAAATCGCCATAGAAATGTAGATTGATCGTGGTTGTAGGCAATGAAAGCCAAGGAGGTGACAATGATCAAGGTATCAAGTAGATTTTGATTGGTCCAACCAGCGGAAACGCCTCCAAATGGTACCACCTCACAACACCATATATGGAAGAGACGCAACCAGGAGCGGCGCAGTCTAAACTAGCAACGGTCGCAGCAAATGAACGTTCTTATTTCATCAACACTGTCAAGTACGTTAAGGTTATAATATTGTATAGAACAATCTAAAGATGAATTTGATGTCATTTTAAAATGACAATGTTTTGACATCAGTTTCGTAGCACCCTCTTGAATTGCCCCGTTTTTCTCTACATTGTACAGCAGTGAGTGAATGCCCTAGATAATAAGACTAGGCTATATAAATCMTGTCATCATGGGCGGTATAGAAAGCATCAGGAGCACTAGGGCATACTTAGAAAATACATCCTCCACACACTGTGCTGTAATGTATGCATGCATTTCCCCAGGTACACTCTGTCCCAGCAGGGCGTGGCCTTCAACTCGAGGGCCAAACAAAGGGCCATCCGTATGGTGGAGATGCAGAAAAACCCCATCGAGMCCCTACGCGACAAGTAAGTACATTCCCACCAGCGTCGCTGACTAAACTCATATCTGAATAAACTTTAAAACGTATGTGTTTGTCACTTTCACACAATGACAAGAAGCTGCCATGTGGGGATCATAGGTGGCTCATTTCAGCTAGTTTTATCTTGTACTTGATACCATGTCTGGTTTTGACTGTAAATTCGCTCGCTAACAAGCAACTGTAACAATGTATTTGAGAGATGACACGTGGTTATTGTGCAAATGTATTTGTTTTTGTGAATAAACATTGAAGACAAAACATAGCTTACATGTTGTCAACCGTCTAAGCCAACCTCGTCTGTTTTGTCCTATAGTTGTGCACTCGTCGGTTTTGTTGCTAAACAGCCAACCTGCTGTGCTAGGATAACTTGAGTCATGCACATCCCCTAAATGAAGCTAGAAGCACACTCGCTTATTTTGTCATCTAGGATGTGATGTGTCAAGGTTGCTATTCCAGGATCAATAAGAAGATTCCTGGTGGACCTCCCTCCCCTCCTGCACCTGTCATGCACTCACCAAGCAGAAAGGTACCTTTTGGGGTTCAGACAGACTTAACTGATCTCAAGATTTGAAGTTGCCAATAGTGTTTTTATTACTTTAATAATGTGTAAAAGGATCCGCTCAACTCAACACCTTTTCCTTGTGTCAAAATGAAATGTACTTTCTTCTCTAGCTGTGCAAATATTGAGCGAAAGATGTGATGCGTTTTCTCTCTCTGTCCTACCAGATGACAGTCAAGGAAGATTCCTCCCTGCAYCTCAAACTGGAAGAATGCAAGGGTATACCAACTCTGCTCTCTCCCTCTGGAGACACTGACTCAATGGGAGGTTGTGTTTGTTTGAGGTCAGGATTGCTGACATTGTAAGTACACTCCTGTGTTCTATGACTAGTGGTTTTTATGACTGCCTAAAGCAAAGTTGTGTAATGCACTATATTTTTATTATAAGGCATTATACAGCTGGTTGGTCTAATCCTGAATGTTGATTGGTTAAAAGCGCATTCCAGCCTGTGTCTATTCCACAAATTACCACTGGCTAAGTCCTATGAAGTTAAAATGCCTATTTACTCTGTTCCATCTGACTGATCAATCCACTGTCTCATCAGCCCACCAGGCACTTCATTAACTTAACAGTTTCGGGGGATGAGACAGACAGGCAGCGTTTCTCAGCCAATCGAAATTATGAATCAGCTGCCATCATTTTATGGATATATATATTTTTTAAATGTTTTTTTTTTTTTATGCAAAAAAAGTGAAACGAAGTGCAGCTAGTTTGAAGTCTTTCCAGCTCAGTTTGAAGTGATTGTGTTAGCTGTGTTGTTGGCTAGGACACTGAACAACAGTGTCCTGATGAGTGAGCACATTTTCTGTGCCAGGCGAAATAGCGCCTCATTAGCTCATTGTTATGGATGTATCCAAATAAATGTCACTAGAAAACAGCTTATGCAAATGCGGCGACTTTGCTGTTATTCTGGCTGCACTTTTTGACGTGACTAAGTTAGCTGTAGTTGGCTAGCTAGCAAGCAAGGGATAAGAACGTTGCCAAGCCAGTATGGCAATRGAACATKTAGAACGAACGACTGGGTCGCATCTCTAGCAACCGAACCGATAGAACGAACAACCAGCCGGCATTGGTAGCAACCCTAGATTTGTGTCGGGACTATATCTTGAGGAAGGATGAAATGGTATGAAAAATTTTAATATGTCTGTCATTATTTGAATATGTTGGTAACCTGTTGTTTAAAAGTGACAATGCCCTCGACGCCGGTGTTTGGAGGATATCTTGGCACGGTTCGCCGGCCCGAGATAAAGCCTAACAAGACCTGTGCCAGTATATCCTCCAAACACCTGCTTCTCTGGCATTACCACTTAATTATGTGTGAGTGTGTGTTTCATAGAAAGTATTGCCAAAGTTGAGTCCTATGTTCTGGGTTTGTCTTCTAGAGTTACACCACCCCTCTGGACAAGCATCTGGCAGCTGACGGTAGAGGACTGCAGACCGTTCACATCAATGAGAGCTTTGCCAAACTGGCCGAGGCGCTCTACATTGCTGACAGAAAGGTACACTGTTTGTGGTTTTGAGAACCGATGTGTGTCCTGTGATTAGCGACTTCTTCTCCGAGCCTCTCTGAAATATATATATATATTTTTTGGGGTGAATGGTCATCTCTTTGTGTCAATTTCAAAGCCGACTACTTTTCTGTATGATATTGCCTCGAGCCTTTAGAATGATTCTCTCATCCTAAAATTAAGATTCTGTGTTTTCTTTCTCTTCGTTGTGCTGTGTCTAAGCCGATATGCCTCCAAGCCACATATATGATTGTAGCCTAAAGTTTATAATGTGATGTTGATTTAAATGAATGTAAACTAACTCTGTGTCTACTGCATCCAGGCCAGAGAGGCTGTGGAGAAGAAGATGGCCCAGAAAGAGAAGGAGGAAAAGCTCAGAGAGCTGGCTCAGATGGCGCGAGAACGCAGGGCAGGGATCAAAGGTCACAGAGGGGACAAAGGTCAGTCCACAACCTCTTCCTGCTTGACCCTAACCACAGATCTAGGATCAGGTCACCTGTTTGTGATGTCATGTTTTCCTGTACAAGGACTGCCCGTGTAAAGTGTTGTAAAGTTGTGTGGGTGGTCTGTGACAAATCAATCAATATATTTGAAATGAAATATACTGACGGTGTTTAACCAAATGCGGCATTGAGGAACACAAACCCCTAGACCTTTCTCAGAATCTTGTCCAAGTAGCTCTGTGCATGCAGAGAGCAGACTACTCAGCTGTCAGTCCTGATTATGTGTGAGTGAGCCGCTCGGTAACACCCTTGCTCCTTCTCTCTCGCACGCTCTCACCCTCCATACCTCCCCTCTTTCTGTCGTCACTCTGTAACTCTCTCTCCCCTCTCTCCATCCTCTATCCTCTTTCTTCTACGCCACCTCTCCCTCCCGCTCTCCCTCCTGTGGCAGGTGGCGAGGACGGTGAGGCCAGAGAGCGTGACGAGATCCGCCATGACAGGAGGAAAGAGAGACAGCACAACAGGAACATCTCCCGAGCCGCCCCCGATAAGAGGTACATACATCCACACACACACACCCTGCTGAATCATTCATGGTTCATCAGGAACGCTGAAGGAACGCAGCTGGCCACAGCAGCACCCAGCCCAGACCTCCTGACCGTCCTGTCTGCTACAGCTGCAGTGCTTCAGAGAGCAAGAGGGAGACAGGCCGAGAGGGAGACAGGCCGAGAGGGAGACAGGCCGAGAGGGAGACAGGCCGAGAGGGAGACAGGCCGAGAGGGAGACAGGCCNGAGAGGGAGACAGGCCGAGAGGGAGACAGGCCGAGAGGGAGACAGGCCGAGAGGGAGACAGGCCGAGAGGGAGACAGGCCGAGAGGGAGACAGGCAAAGAAAATGAGAGAGGAAATTGGTGAGAGACAGACATAGAGATTAGGCTACTCTGCTCCAGTTGTCTGTCTCTACAGTGGAGCTGTCAGAGGATGGCAGGGGGAAGGGGGGAGAGCAGTAGGAAGAAAGGATATGGAGACGGCCACTGATTACAACGACAGGCCTGACTGCTGGTTGTAAATGGCCTCATTATGAAGAGCCGGTTAGCCCAGAGCGTCTACTTAACCTTGCAGTCGCTTCTGCTGGATGTGATTATCTGCAGATATGTTGGGATTGTGATAATGTTAGCAGACAGTGATGTGCCATGTGAGCGGTTTGGTGCAGCAACTCATTTCACACACAAAGCTACAGAGGTGGGGTGCTCTACTAAAAACCAAGCTCTCCCGTATCCATATGTTGTCTCTCTCTCTCTCGCCTTCTTCCTTAACTAACCATCTGGTTTGATTTATTCCCATCGTCAGGTCGAAGCTGCAGAGAGACCAGGACAGGGACGTCAGTGAGCTCATTGCTCTGGGTCAGCCCAACCATAGAGCCTCCAGTGAGGCTCAGTACGACCAGAGACTATTCAACCAGACTAAGGTGACACACACACACACACCTGCTGTGCTGTCAGAGGTTCTCCTGTAGTGGTGTTTCTACTAGAGTGACTTAAGATCTCACATGTTACACTGGCTGACGTTCTTTGTTTAACCACTGCCCCCCCCCCCCCCCCCCACAAGGGTATGGACAGCGGTTTTGCAGGCGGGGAGGATGAGATGTACAATGTGTACGACCAGCCGTTCAGGAGTGGCAGAGACATGGCCCAGAACATCTACCGGCCCACCAAGAGCTCTGACAAGGACATGTATGGAGATGACCTGGACACCAGGTACCACCTCCGTCTGTTAAATTACCCTGCTGACTACAGCTTATACCAGGGCTCTCCAACCCTGTTCCTGGAGAGCTACCCACCTGTAGGTTCTAACTAACCTGCTTCTGCCTATCAACTGGTTCGTTATTAGAATCAAGTGTGCTAGATCAGGGTTGGAGTGAACCTACAGGAGAGGTTGTTCTCCAGGAACAGGGTTGGAGAGACCTGGCTTATACTATATCCATATGCAGTATATTACTGTATGTTGATGACCTGGTCACTCGCGTGCAGAGCAACAGGTATCATAGGCCGTCTGTTTCCCTGGCGCTGCTGCCTCTCTGGGGAGAGATATATGGAGAGATGCAGTCGACTGCTGAGAAATGCAATGTTTAAGCCTAATTTTGATACCCTACGTATGCAATGCAAGGAGGCTGCAGTCTGTTGTGTAAGGGCTGTAGTGATATTGCACCACAGCGGATCATGCAGGCGTCTACAGTATAGTGCGTATACCAGAGCAGAGAAGCTTGCTTCATCTGTAGTATCCCTCCTCTAAGGTCCATTATGTCTACTGAAATCCACTCTCAGTTCGTTCGGATTCTTTATTGGGTTTTCTACAGATAACCCGGTCAYTAACAGGGACTGGTGCTGGAATGCGATACTAGCTATAGCCTTCTAAACACTACAGAACAGTATTTCTTATCTGACAGATTGCCGTCACTGATACATTCTACCTGTTTCGATCACATTTCTAATGGGGAAAATGATACACCGAGAAAGTTCAATGGACAGCATTCCAAACGGTACACATCAATGCATACAGGTAATTGCCAAAATAAAGGAAACACCAATATGGTGTGTTAACCCCCTAGTGTCAATGTCCCCGTGGAAATCGAATTATATTAAGCTAGAATATCTACCTAGATATCACATTTTTGCATGGGCTGCGTCTCAAACCWCTGCATCTGCCGATGTCGCCCTTCCGCATCTGCGTGAAAGGCGGCAGAGCTAGAGCAGTGTTTGTCAAACCATGAGACAACCCCGGAAATCGGTCTTCTCACTAAATTCTCTGTAGCGTCCCAACAGTTTGGCCAACAAACTAGTATGAACCCCCTATGGAGAGATGAGAGTCTCACGAACACGATGGCATTGGTTTTACTCTAGGACGCCAACAAGCCTCACAAGACTATTCTGAAGGTAGCCGGGTACCAGTTGAAAAACTGAGTTTAGTGCCTAAAATAAAGAATGAAACCCCCTATGCTCCTTTTTGAGACCTCTCTTTCAAAGTCACCGAGATCTCCTCCTCTAAACATGGTATCCAAAATAATGGGCAACTAGGACTTTTTATTCATGACCCATAGAGATGGACAGAGGACTCAACTTGGATCTAACCCATTTTAGCATGGACATTTCCATTGAGGGCTTCCACCATTTTTTAAGTAGTCATCGGTGRGGATTCCTATGGGTTGGGAACCAACAGCCAATGATCAGAGCATTGTCTTCTTCCAATTGGGTCCAATGGTTTGTAAATGGCTTTAACATCGCCATCTAGTGGCCACAATAAATGAATGACGCAATATTTGGTTCAGGATTCAGGCACTGCAGGCTGTGGATCACCAACATCAGCTTTATACTTTTTTCACAAAATAAGAAAATGTACTACTTTAAAATTGAGGGCCTCAATGGCGCTGCCCATGCTGTCACAGACGCCATAGTGGTACGGATACAATGATGAGATGAGGCCTCTTTCCATCTCTATGACATTGATGGGATGATAATTGCACCTGCTTTCAATATACTTTGTATCCCTTATTACTAAAGTGTGTCCTTTATCAAATCACATTTTATTTGTCACATGTGCCGAATACAACAGGTGTAGGTAAACCTTACAGTGAAATGCTTACTTACAAGCCCTTAACCAACAATGCAGTTTTTAAAAAGTCCTTAACAAACTAAAGGATGATATAAAATGACAATAATAAGGATATATACAAGGAGTACCGGGTCAATGTGCAGGGGTACGGGTTAATTGAGGTAATATACATCAGTTGAGGCTGCTGAGGGGAGGCAGGCTCATAATATTGTCTGGAATGGAGTACACGGAATGGCATGTGTTTGATGGATTTGACACCACTCCACCTATTACCACGAGCCCATCCTCCCCAATTAAGGTGCCACCAACCTCCTGTGATGGACATATAGGTAGGGGTAGAGTGACTATGCATAAATAATAAAAAGAGAGTTGTGTGGTTAGGGTCCAGTGAGTGTACATCTAGCCTGTGCAAGAGAGTCGGTGCAAAAAATGATAAATACAAATAAAATTAGAGGGTTGACGCAAATAGTCCAGGTAGCCATTTGATGAACTGTTCAGCAGTCCGATGGCTTGGGGGGTAGAAGCTAATTTATTTATCTAGTTAGCTGTATATTTACATATACCTGTATAAATAAACCATTCAAGAAAATATTCCCTGCATTATACTTTCTATGGGTCATAACTACAAGGATACCAAAACACAAATATATATTAATTTTTTTTCAGCATTTTGTCTACTGTTTCAGAAACAATAAAACATATCCTAACTCTCTCCTTCCCCTCTCCCAGGTTTGTTCCTGACCGTGAGTTCTCTGGTACGGACCATGGTCCTCGTCGTGACGGCCCCGTCCAGTTTGAGGAGGATCCCTTCGGTCTGGACACGTTTTTGGAGGAGGCTAAGCAGCACGGGGGCTCCAAGAGCCCCTCCCCCTGCAGAGGCTCCAAGGACTATGACCATGACAAGAAACACAGGAAGGAGTGATTGGAACAAGACCGAGACCCTCGGTCTGATGGGAAGGGAGGATAGCGTTCAGTATGCAATGTTTCAAAACGTTGAGAAGTCACTGTATGTGTTTTTTTCACCTGAACGTAGGCGT
Organism: Salvelinus sp. IW2-2015; assembly: GCF_002910315.2. NCBI lineage: Eukaryota > Metazoa > Chordata > Actinopteri > Salmoniformes > Salmonidae > Salvelinus > Salvelinus sp. IW2-2015. Next base: position 82,101 of record NW_019943561.1, read on the forward strand.
CGCCTGAATGTGTCCAATAAGAATGGGCCTTTTTTATTTTAGTTTTGAAGCTGTTTTCTCCTTTCTGTACCTACTGAATGTAACCCTGGGTTTTTGGGAGGATGAGGGGGGGAGAGTTGGGTCAGAACCCTGACTGGAACTATAGACATTCTGTTTGTGTGTGTTGTATGGCTGAACCCCCCCAGGAGCTAGCAGGGATTATTTGTTGATAATGACCTTTTTCTGTACAGCATCCCTTTATCTTTACGTACAGCACCATCCTGCCTGTAACGTGAGTTTAAGTAAAGCCCCCTAGTTTTGTAAGGAATATTATTATGCCTTTTTGATATATGGTCATTGATCTAGCAGCATTCCTGTGATTGAATTCCCCTTTCAGGTCTTACGTGATCTACTCTATGGCATCTTGACAATAACTATACAACCTCTGTTACTGGTGGGATACAATGTAAAGCTACTCTAATTTATTGTACTGTACTAACACTGAATACATGTCATATAATGGAATAAACGTGTCTCTGTATTTACCCCAGAGAAGTCTGTGCTAGTAGAAAGTGTTATAAACCTTTGTGATCAGATTTTACAGYGCTATGGTGTCATACAAAATGCACTAACAGAATGCAATCGTCGAGGTTCTTCAACACCAACCAGAAGAGAACCGACTGCAACTGGGAGGGACTACCTGACTCATCCAATAAGTATCTGTTCTGTTTCTAAACATTTTCTATTGCATGCCGTAATGAACATGACCCAGATGCATTCTCCTCGGTCAATGAATGCAGACCCTCTGTTAGGTCTATTCTTGTTGTAATCGTTTTATTTAGAGTGCCACAGTTTCCCCTGATTCTTATTTTTATCACATCTTGAATAATGCCTCACATTTACATAAGATGAAAGACCCGAAGTGGTGGAGGACCCATCAACTCCCAAGCGTTACCAACGGAAATATGAGGCACATCCCAAATGGCACCCTATTACCTACACCAGGGTATCCCAAAGTCGGTCCTGCACCACCGTGTTGTTACAACAAAACGTGCACCCCTTGGGGTCCACAGGACTGAGTTTTGGAAACACTGCCCTACATAGTGCACTACTTTTGTCCCAGTATAAGGCTCTAGTMCAGTATAAAGTCGTGCACTGAATAGGGTGCCATTTGGGCCACAGTCCAAACTGTATGGGAGATTTGAGTTGATTAGATCAAAACGGGTTCCATAATTATAATTCTTAATGATTTATGGAGCTACATCCAGGCCTCAAAGAAATAATCAACACGACATGATACAGTCCAGCAGACTGGGGATTTCTCAGTATGACGCTGTGTCATCCTGCCCTCATGCTTGAATAGGGGGGTAGCTTAGCAGAGGGTTTATTCTATAGATGTATTTAGTTCAATTGAAATTAAATTATGGATTTCTACATTTAGCACAGGCTTTTGTATACTCTGTCAGAGGTAGGTCATTATCAGTCCAATAGCGCAATCTTAAATACTGTTGTAGAGACAAATACTGTAGGGTTGTCAAGTGCAGAATATGATAAAACGCCAAAATCAAAGCAGCGACATGTCTTCATTTCAACTTTATATCAATGTCTTACTCTTTCACATAACTGTTTACCTTGCTATTTTTCTACCTCCCAGGTGTACTGTAATTCTATTTGCGGTTGAACTACATTTTCTCCTCCCAAACACTACAATCTGGCCCCTAGAGTTCCTACTCAGACAGAAAAGACTAGACTGATACCAGAGCAAATCAATAACTACAGCATCATCACAGGATGCCAAGTATAGCAGCTTAGATGGTAGACGGTTCTCTGACTTTATTTAGGCCCCCGTGCCGATTCTCCGATAGACAGTTTTCACACTCCACTTCACCAGTGTGTCTCTTCAAGGCTTCGCTGCCTGTCTCCAGTCACAGCTCTTATGTTGCCATCAGAATTAATTTCCTCCCCCAGTGAGAGGTCGGCCTGAACGTGATGCGCTCATACGCACACTACACCAAGACACACACGCACTGTTTGTTTACAGGCTTCACAGGGATGACATGGTGTGTGCCTGCGTGTCCTCTTGTCTCCACAGCCCTCTGAGAAACATTAAAGCGTGACTAGCTTCATTGTAAAGTGGTGCGTTTTATTGTGTTGACCTTTAGCATGTGGAGAGGAGCGGAATCGGTGATTGTCATCTGATAGCCTCTCAGCGGGAGATGCTTTTCAGACCACGGTGGAGACAATGGACTCGCTGTGGAGGTGTGAGACAAGCCGTGGAGTGAGAGAATCAGGCCACAGCCAGAGGAATCAATAAACAAAGTTATTACTGGTCTGATGTAAGGCTGCGTCTACTGGTTCATGGTGGTGGCAAAGTCTGCAGTGCGCGTAACTGTTATTGCTGGTCAAATGTATTTATTGTGGGTTGTTCAGACACAAATGTGCACCCTTGACTGATCTAATCTGTAATGTTGATGTGTTGACATCATAGGTGACAGGACTAAGAGATATCCTGACAAAGTGACCTTGACCTCTGAGCCTTTGTATTGTGCTACAACTACGGCCCAGTGTTTCCTAGTCAGGCTGTATGGTCAGGGAAAGACTCCTGGCACAAATGATGGTTTAAAATGATATCTACCTGTAGTATTATAATGGGACTGGCCAAGCCCTTTACACAACAATATCAGGAACATCTCAGCCTTTATGATGATGCTATAGTCTACAAATTCAATTTATCTTTTGAAGCATCCCACTGGGGGAAAAACTGGTTGAATCAATGTTTCTGTCATTTCAACAACAAAAATCTATGTGATGACGTTGAATATGGAAAACGTGTGTTTTCCATATCAATGAGCTGAATCAATATGGAAAACTGATTGGGTTTGGAAAATAGTCATCAACATAATGGAATTGATCTGAAATCCAATGACATGGTGAATTTGCTGTTGAATTCAGGTTAGTTGACAAATCAACCAAATGTACATCAAAACTAGATGTTGAACTGACATCTGTGTCCGGTGGGTTAGCCCTACCACAGACACCCTCAGTGTACAGTATTCCTTCAATTCTCAGTTGAGCTTTGACCATTATTGTTGAGACTGTGAGGTGTAGTTAATTTTCTCAGACAGCTTGATAATGGCTCTTCACTACTCTGTTGTTTGGGTTGTGAATGTGGAACAGCGGAGGATGAATGGGTTTCTTATTCATGAAGGTAACAAAGAGGAAATTGGTTCTTTGGCCAGCTTTTGTTTGGCTTTGCACATAAACAGCCAAATACTATTGTGTCCTTCCACAATGGAATCTTCAATGTGCAGACAGAACACATACACGATTGATAGGTTCTTATCCTTGCTCCAAAATGGAGCAAAATCCAGAAAGAAACAATATTGAGTTGTAAAGGAAAAATGTATTTCTTTCGCTGTGGTCACTTAAAGGGTGGTTTATAGTTATTTGCAATGTGTTTCTGTGATATTTTCCTTTCCTGTTAATGGTGGGTAGGCGAAAGCGATTGGGTTTAGTGATAAATGGGTGTGCTCCATGATCATTTTGACCTGTCTAAAGTTCTGGACAAAGATCTTACACTGTAGATTTGTTTAACCACTGCTTATAAGGTCATGCTGAAATCCCTCTCTTTGTCCCTTGCTCGTTCCATGTAATTGCCACCTCTGTTTTATGGTTTTGAGTCAGTCTGAGTGTGGACAATTTGATTCTACTGTCAATGTAAATGATAAACAGAAGGACATTCTCATTCAGTCCCCATATAACCTACCATCTAAGGAATCCTGTCATCTTCAACCAGTCACGTTCTTTTCATTAGGTCTTCCATGTTGCCTGAATTGCATCATTCACTCATCACATTGCCAGACTAGCCTGGTAGTCTGGGTTCTGAGCTTTAAACTCATTGGATTAGTCTCACTTGACTGACATTCATGTGGCTTGTGATTTGGCTATTGCTCGCGAGACTAGTCATTTGATGACTGAGCAGTCAGTCAGGGAGTGGGTATATAGCTGAGGCTACCCTCTGAACCCTGGAGAGCTGCAGAGAGAGTCTCCGCTCCCCAGCAGTGGCCCATGTCTCCTGTGCGCCACAAGACTGTCTTAGCCCACTGAGTTAAAGCCTAATCATTAAGCAAGACCTCAGGCAAGGTTACTCATCAAGCAAGTGTGGTTACGAACCACCTCTGTTGCACTGGGACAACCCTGGGAATTCTGGAGAGCTGAACAGGGCCTCTCCCCTCATCTCCTCTCATTTCTGCTTTTCAGTATTATACTTATGCTAAAATCTTTTCTATTCTACTGAGCCATTTACTTAATTTTCATATTCTTATATTTTCTTATTGTTGTTGCATTGTCGAGAAGGAATCTCCAAGAAGCATTTGGTTGGATGGTGTATACCATGTGTATCCCGTACATACGACTAATAAAGCTTGGTACTTCAAACTCTCTTCCCCTCCCTTTTCCTCCCCTCTCCTCTCTTCCCCTCTCCTCTCCCATTCCCAGGGAGGATAATCCATTATAAGGAGAAGGTTTAGACAGCCGTAAAAACGCTCTAATGGTTGTGTCAGTCAGAGACAACCCTCCCTCCAACACACACACACACACAGTGGCTGAGAGAGAGGCATGGCTGCCTGGAATTCAGTGTTTAGCAGACTGACAGCTCTGGAATGTGTTGTGAAGTGTGATTGAGTGATGGCTGGGACAAAGTCTTCATTTAATAAAAGACCAGCTGTGTTATTGTCGGGCCTAATGGCTAATAGTAGTGTCCCTTTGGATTTTAGATGGTGGCGACGTCTACGATGATGATTTCTTCCACGTTTCACTTGCTCCTCTTTGCTTCCYCTCCCTATCTTCTAACATTCACTGGTAAATTATAATAGGCAATGATTCTAAAATCTTCTAAAATCATCATCCCCCATTAACCATACACATACAGTAAATTGAAATGTCACATTGTTAGATATAGTTGATATAGGGCATTTTTATCCTCTGCCATGTATTAACCGACAATAACATTGAGATGAATTCATCCATCTCCTGGTTGGGAGGACCTTAGCTGGTGCCGACAATGTGATTTGTAATGCTTAGGTTTATAAATAAATGGACTGCCAGGTGATCATCTATTGTCTTTCATCAGCCTGTATATTAGAGCTTATTTCATCATTTCATCCGTTATTTGTTCATTTATTATTAAGTGCATGGCGTTAAAGTATGACAAATGACGTTGAATTATGCGTGTGTGTGTTGTGTGTGTGCTGTGTGTGTGTGTGTGTGTGTGTGTGTGTGTGTGTGTGTGTGTGTGTTGTGTGTGTGTGTGTGTGTGTGTGTGTGTGTGTGTGTGTGTGTGTGTGTGTGTGTGTGTGTGTGTGTGTGTTGTGTGTGTGTGTGTGTGTTGGTGTGCTGTGGTGTAGAAAAGCAACGAAAGCTTATTTTGTCGAAACATCGGTCTCTAATAGGCTGTCTAGGGTGTATAGGGAGAGATTGATGCCCCTTGATGATTTCATTAGATCACATCAACATAGGGAAATGACTACAAAGGCTGTGAATATATCATCTAGGTATTAGCCTAGATCATCAATCAATCGGCAGGTAGCATAGCAGTTAGAGCGTTGGACCAGTAATCGAAAAGTCGCTGGTTCGAATACTCGAGCCGACAAGGTGATAAATGTCGATGTGCCCTTGAGCAGGGCACTTAACCTTAATTTGCTCCAGGGGTGCCACACTACTATGGCTGATCCTGTAAAACAACACATTTCACTGCACCTATCCAGTGCATGTGACAATACTATTGAGTTTTATCTACAGTAAAGGAACGCATCAATTGAATGTAAAACACAGCCAACAACATGCAGTACATTACCAAGGACGTGTTTACCTGTTAGAGGAGACACACAATAATTAAGTGGTTGTTCCTATGTGGATATTTAATTTAGGGTTGATGCATGTTTACGATTACAGACACATGTAGTCTAATCTGTCATATTGTGGAGATTGTTTTGCAGGGATTTAACTTAGCAGGAAATGAATTGGGTAATGTATATCTACTGGTCTCTTACCTAAGTGCCTCATCTGCAACAACAACACTATCTATGCATCTCTACATTTGCATACATGAGTAGCGATAACAGATCAGGGAAAGTGTTTTACCACAGGCAAATTAAATGCTGATACAATAGTGGCTGTGTATATTTGACGGCTACATATCCGATCACAAAAATCGTACCGAAAATGCAGACCTCTAAATAACATTGAAAGGTAATTGATCAATGTGTGTTACCAATAGTTCGTTATTAATTCTATTCCATGAATCGTCTACTGGAGAAGCTTATATTGCCAACGAAAATACCCAATCAATCAGAATTGATTATATTCCAATCACTACTAAATCTACTCACTGTAACAACACTGTGGCAAAACAGTAACAACTCTGTGGCAACACTGTAACAACTCTGTGGCAACACTGTAACAACACTGTGACAATGTAGTGCGTCGTCTATTAGATCCACAGCCTCCTCCCACTTAACCCTGTCCTTGATCTTATTAAATCTTTACAGTGTTATCTCCACTCTCAACTTAGGAAAAGCTCTAAGGCTACCTCCCAAATGGCACCCTATTCCCTTTATGCACTTCTTTTGACCTGGGCCCATAGGGCTCTGGTCAAAAGTTGTGCACTTTGGAAGGAATGGGGTGTCATTTGGGACGCACTCTACTGGTCTTAACGACCTCTATGCAGGTTGGCAGGGCCAGACTAGATCATTTATTATAGCACAGTGAATGGTATATAACCTTGTATAGAGTACAAACTCTCCCGTTGAAAATCAATCGGACAGAGAATAAATTGGTTTGATGTTATCAGTAAATAAAATGTCTTAATCTCAGAGTTCACATTGTGTAAGAACATTGCTGTCGTATATTGAGGTATACAACAGTGATATTAAACCAAAGAAAGACTTCAATATTTGGTGATATGAGGGTAAGTTTCCTTTATACTATTTATATGGTTCCACAGTGCCATCTAGTAGGGTAAGAAGTGAAATACTATTCAACCAAACTCTTACCAATTGATATATTCCCAACCAAGTTACTGGWTGTTATTGTATTGATCCCACCGTGTAGTGTGTTCAGAGTTGTGTTTGATTATTCTATTTAGCCTTTGGCTAACCCCATAATCCACTTTAGTTTACTGTGCCAAGAGAGCACACACTTACCAAGTGTGTTGTTGTATATAGCATCTGAAAGACAGACCTTAATAATGCATCAAGGAGAAGCACGGTTTATCTTCCAGCACTATTTATATGTATCTAGAAGACCTCAAGGCTGTTGTAGCGAGATTTGTATTGTTTGAGTGTGTGTGTGTGTGTGTGTGTGTGTGTGTGTGTGTGTGTGTGTGTGTGTGTGTGTGTGTGTGCGGTCTCTTATACACATCTAGATGTGTATAAGAGACAGGTGTGTGTGTGTGTGTGTGTGTGTGTGTGTGTGTGTGTGTGTGTGTGTGTGTGTGTGTGTGCGGAAACATATGTACAGTACGTATGTGGTGTACTAAAACATATTGACCAAACAGGAAGAGATGTTGTAACATGACCTGGAAGGCTTTTAAAGCTCTACTTCAGAGTCCTGCACTTGACTTCAGGAGGAAAGGTCCATTGTTTTAAATTCACTATCTGACATTCCACTGATTCCACAGATCAGGCGTGTTTGTTTTCTGTTCCAGGAATGTCTTAGCTGGCAACACTAAGCAAAACAGGCTATGACTACTGAGCTCGTAATGTTCCACCTTGTACTGGTGTAATGTTTATGAATGATCTTACCATTTTAACCAACAAATGTTATTTGTTTAATTAATGATCTATAGTGTCTCCATTGACGGCCAATAAACAAATGATGAACCCTTTATGATCCCTATTCTAAAGAGTTACCAAGAAGGGATACTTTATAGGTAGAAAATATGCCCATTGATAGAGGAGCGGGTAAGGATCAGGTCACACAGGCATGTCATTGTGGCAGTATGTTGCTAGCTATATGTTCGTGTGTTCAAGAGTTGGCTTCTAATATGGTCAATCATAACAAGTCAATTGTGATATGTACTTGACTCACTTTGTCTGAGTCCCAATGTCACGTTCCTGACCTGTTTTCCTTTGTCTTGTATTTATTTTAGTTGGTCAGGGCGTGAGTTGTGTGGGTTGTCTATGGTTGATTTTCTATGTTGGGATTTTGTGTTCGGCCTGGTATGATTCTCAATCAGAGACAGCTGTCAATCGTTGTCCCTGATTGAGAATCATACTTAGGCAGCCTGGGTTTCACTTGTGTTTTGTGGGTGTTTGTTCCTGTGGAGGTTTTGTTGCCACACAGGACTGTTTCGGTTTTGTCACGTTGGTTGTTTTTGTATTTTGAAGTGTTTTGTTGACTTTCATTAAAAGTATGAACACTAACCACTCAGCGTTTTGGTCCACACCTTCTGTCAGCGAGGACAGCCGTCACACCCAATTAATATCCCTTTCCCTATATAGTGACCTACTTTTGGCCAGAGCACAATGGGCCTGGTTAAAAGTATTGCACTACAAAGGGAATAGGGTCCTATTTGGGACACACTCTTTATTGTGGGTAATCTAGGTCTTATGGTGACTGAGTGGGTGAGAAAACATATCCTGTGATCAGCGATTGTGACTGTATCTATTAAAGGGATCATCTACTCCAGAAAGGACAGTGATGAAACTCCTGCCAGTGATTGTCTATGTTCTATGAGTGAATAAAATTTGCCTGGCTACCCGTCCACACGCCAGGCCCACTAACATTTGATCTCCACGATGAGTCTGGATTTGATCTCCTCTCCGAATGCGAACACATTCAAACCGTTCTGATTGGTCCCAGAAACCAATAGGTTGGGCCAGAGTCTGAAAACACATGGGTTTTATTGTCACATACAGTAATACCAGATAGATGCAGTGAGATGTGTTGTTTTACAGGGTCAGCCATAGTAGTACAGTGCCCCTGGAGCAAATTAAGGTTAAGTGCCTTGTTCAAGGGCACATCGATAGATTTTTCCACCTTGTCGGCTTGGGTATTCAAACTAGCGACCTTTCGGTTACTGTCCCTACGCTCTAACTGCTATGCTACCTTCCAGTCATTGGCTTTGTACAACGCCCTTCACTTTGACGTCAACAGAAACGACTTCTACGATGCCAGTCTTAGACTGAAAATATCTAGCGATCGATAAAGCAACTGAATTAAGCTCTGTATGAGCCGTCAGGAAATGGTAAAATAACAATTTTTTACTATAATTTAACTTCTAAGTGACCCATCTGGGAAATCAGAGCTGCATTCAGTATGAAAAAAACAGTGTGCAACATTGAATTAAACAGATGTCCCACCAGACACGAGCAAACGTACCTCAAAGGCTGTTGAGGATCAGTGCGCACCGTTTTGGGGAAACATGTCGTTCAGTACAAACCATCACGCAATGTAGCAAATGTTGAATGGAATTGAATGCACCCCTGGAAATCATGTGCTGCGTCATCACGACAAGGTTCTCGTCACTAGAGATAATTTAGAGTTCAGAACAACTGTGACCTCGGAAATCTCAGACTTCCGACTTCAGTGCATTCAAGACAACTGGGAACTTGAAAACAACTAGCCCTGACTGGGAAAAATAGTTTTGAATGCTCCCCAGCTAGCGCATAATGTTCTGAGAACCAAATGTGTCTTGGTGAGAGTGTGGTTGTCATATTGTTATTTTCAGGTGCATCACTTTCACTGGGGACGGGGGGGACATGACCCCCCCCCCCCACATTCTGAAATTGCATTTTTGTCCCCAACAGTTTTATAATTGCACTGTGATATAAAACGCAGCACCAGTGTGCTTTAGGACCATGCGAACTCCTCAGAGCGGTCAGGTAGGCTGTTTGCCTTAACTGGCTTCCTGTTAAGGCAAGGGCTGATTTCAAGGTTTTAGCTGATAACCTATAAAGCGTTACATGGGCTTGCTCCTACCTATCTTTCCGAGTTGGTCCTGCCGTACATACCTACACGTACGCTACGGTCACAAGACGCAGGCCTCCTAATTGTCCCTAGAATTTCTAAGCAAACAGCTGGAGGCAGGGCTTTCTCCTATAGATCTCAATTTTTATGGAATGGTCTGCCTACCCATGTGAGAGACGCAGACTCGGTCTCAACCTTTAAGTCTTATTGAAGACTTATCTCTTCAGTAGGTCATATGATTGAGTGTAGTCTGGCCCAGGAGTGTGACGGTGAACGGAAAGGCTCTGGAGCAACGAACCGCCCTTGCTGTCTCTGTCTGGCCGGTTTCCCTCTCTCCACTGGGATTCTCTGCCTCTAACCCTGTTACAGGGGCTGAGTCACGGCTTACTGGTGCTCTTTCATGCCGTCCCTAGGAGGGGTGCGTCACTTGAGTGGGTTGAGTTACTGACGTGATCTTCCTGCCTGGGTTGGGCGCCCCCCCTTGGTTTGTGCTGTGGTGGAGATCTTTGTGGGCTAATACTCGGCTTGTCTCAGGATTGTAAGTTGGTGGTTGAAGATATCCCTCTAGTGGTGCGGGGGCTGTGCTTTGGCAAAGTGGGTGGGGTTATATCCTTCCTGTTTGGCCCTGTCCGGGGGGTATACATTGGATGGGGCCACAGTGTCTCCTGACCCTCCTGTCTCAGCCTCCAGTATTTATGCTGCAGTAGTTTATGGTGTCGGGGGGCTAGGGTCAGTTGGTTATATCTGGAGTACTTCTCCTGTCTTATCCGGTGTCCTGTGTGAATTTAAGTATGCTCTCTCTAATTCTCTCCTTCTCTCTTTCTTTCCTCTCTTCGGAGACGCCTGAGCCCTGGACCATGCGTCAAGACTACCGGCCATGATGACTCCTTGCTGTCCCCAGTCCACCTGGCCTTAGCTGTGTTCCAGTTTCAACTGTTCTGCCTGCGGCTATGGAACCCTGACCTGTCCACCGGACGTGCTACCTGTCCCAGACCTTCTGTTTTCAAAACTCTCTAGAGACTGCAGGAGCGGTAGAGATACTCTTAATGATCGGCTATGAAAAGCCAACTGACATTTTACTCCTGAGGTGGGCTGACTTGCTACACCTCCGATAACTACTGGTGATTATTATTATTTGAACCATGCTGGTCATCTATGAACATTTGAACATCTTGGCCATGTTCTGTTATAATCTCCACCCCGGCACAGCCAGAAGAGGACTGGCCACCCCTCATAGCCTGGTTCCTCTCTAGGTTTCTTCCTAGGTTTTGACCTTTCTAGGGAGTTTTTCCTAGCCACCGTGCTTCTACACCTGCATTGCTTGCTGTTTGGGGTTTTAGGCTAGGTTTCTGTACAGCACTTCGAGATAATAGCTGATGTACGAAGGGCTATATAAAATAAACTTGATTTGATTTGGCCAGTTTGAGCAGGCTGGATTTAGGACTGCAAAGACACCACAGATCTTGCAGAGAGGCTGTGTGAAGACAAAGCTTCTGAAAGGCTGGCGTATAGGACCAGCACGGTAAAGATGAATAGAGGCAGCTGCTGTCCGTGGTGCACTTTTTTTCGAGTTGTAAAAGCAAGCAGAGCRGAAACTGGCTACTCTTTAGTTGACTGATCTAGCTAATTTCCCTTTCTAACTGCTGTTTGACAGRAAAATATATATACAGTTGAAGTCGGAAGTTTACATACACCTTAGCCAAATACATTTAAACTAAACTTTTTCACAATTCCTGACATTTAATCCTAGTAAAAATTCCCTGTTTTAGGTCAGTTAAGATCACCACTTTATTTTAAGAATGTGTAATGTCAGAATAATAGTAGAGAGAATGATTTATTTCAGCTTTTATTTCTTTCATCACATTCCCAGTGGGTCAGAAGTTTACATATACTCAATTAGTATTTGGTAGCATTGCCTTTAAATTGTTTAACTTGGGTCAAACATTTCGGGTAGCCTTCCACAAGCTTCCCACAATAAGTTGGGTGAATTTTGGCCCATTCCTCCTGACAGAGCTGGTGTAACCGAGTCAGGTTTGTAGACCTCTTTGCTCGCACACGCTTTTTCAGTTCTGCCCACAAATGTTATATGGGATTGAGGTCAGGGCTTTGTGATGGCCACTCCAATACCTTGACTTTGTTGTCCTTAAGCCATTTTTCCACAACTTTGGAAGTCATTGTCCATTTGGAAGACCCATTTATGACCAAGTTTTAACTTCCTGACTGATGTCTTGAAATGTTGCTTCAATATATCCACATAATTTCCCTTTCTCATGATGCCATCTATTTTGTGAAGTGCACCAGTCCCTCCTGCAGCAAAGCACCCCCACAACATGATGCTGCCACCCGTGCTTCCGGTTGGGATGGTGTTCTTCAGCTTGCAAGCATCCCCTTTATCCTTCAAACAAAGATGGTCATTATGGCCAAACAGTTCTATTTTTGTTTCATCAGACCAGAGGACATTTCCTAAAAAGTACGATCTTTGTCCCTGTGCAGTTGCAAACAGTAGTCTGGCTTTTTTATGGCGGTTTTGGAGCAGTGGCTTCTTCCTTGCTGAACGCCTTTCAGGTTATGTCGATATAGAGACTCGTTTACTGGATAGATACGATACTTTGTACTGTTTCCTCCCATCTTCACAAGGTCCTTTGCTGTTGTGTCTGGGATTGATTTGCACTTTTCGCACCAAGGTACTTTCATCTCTAGGAGACAGAAAGCGTCTCCTTCCTGAGCGGTATGACGGCTGCGTGGTTCCATGGTGTTTATACTTGCGGACTATTGTTTGTACAGATGAACATGGTACCTTCAGGCGTTTGGAAATTGCTCCCAAGAATGAACCAGACTTGTGGAGTTCTACAATTGTTTTTCTGAGGTCTTGGCTGATTTCTTTTGATTTTCAAGCAAAGAGGCACTGAGTTTGAAGGTAGGCCTTGAACTACATCCACAGGTACACCTCCAATTGACTCAAATGATGTCAATTAGCCTATCAGAAGCTTCTACAGCCATGACATCATTTTCTGAAATTTTCCAAGCTGTTTAAAGGCACAGTTAACTTAGTGAAAAATTACTTCTGTCATGCACAAAGTAGATGTCCTAACCGACTTGCCAAAACTATAGTTTGTTAACAAGAAATTTGTGGAGTGGTTGAAAAACTAGTTTTAATGACTCCAACCTAAGTGTACGTAAACTACCAACTTCAACTGCATATTCCCAGTGTTGAGCTAGTAGTGTAACTGACATGTTACAACGTTAGCTAATGTTTCATCCCCTCTCGACTGAAGTGAATGAACTACTAGCAGCTAGCTAGTAGCTACCACAGCCAGTTCAGCTCTAGTTAACCTCTAGCTATCTGTCAGGTAGCAGTATCTAACAGCTGTTGTGTGTATGGAAATGTTTTGTAGCCTTTGTTTTGTCTTAATTCAACAGAAGTAAATGTGATGATGTACCATAGCTAGCAGAGCTAAGTTGGTTAACGCTAGCTAGCTCACTAACTTTTGCTATTATTTTGCCTCAATCACACTAGACCTGAATCAAACGACCATGCTTGACAGATGGCGTCAAGCACTCCAGCATGTTTTCATTTTTTCTTCGTCTCACGAATGTTATTCTTTGTGATCCGAACACCTCAAACTTAGATTTGTCTGTCCATAACACTGTCCAGTGTCTGTGTTATTTTGACCACCTTAATCTTTTCTTTTTATTGACCAGTCTGAGATATTGCTTTTACTTTGCAACTCTGCYTAGAAGGCCAKCATCCCRGAGTCGCCTCTTCACTGTTGACGTTGAGACTGGTGTTTTGCRGGTACTATTTAATGAAGCTGCCAGTTGAGGACTTGTGAGACGTCTGTTTCTCAAACTAGACAATCTAATGTACTTGTCCTCTTGCTCAGTTGTCTACCGGGGCCTCCCACTCCTCTTTCTATTCTGGTTAGCGCCAGTTTGCGCTATTCTGTGAAGGGAGTAGTACACAGTTGTACAAGATCTTCAGTTTCTTGGCAATTTCTCGCATGGGATAGCCTTCATTTCTCAGAACAAGAATAGACTGACGAGTTTCAGAAGAAAGGTCTTTGTTTCTGGCCATTTTGAGCCTGTAGTCGAACCCACAAATGCTGATGCTCCAGATACTCAACTAGTCTGAAGAAAGCCAGTTGTATTACTTATTTTAATCAGAACAACCGTTTTTAGCTGTGCTAACATAATTGCAAAAGGGTTTTCTAATAATCAATTAGCCTTTTGGATTATTTTGGATTAGCTAACACAACGTGCCATTGGAACACAGGAGTGATGGTTGCTGATAATTATCCTCTGTACGCCTATGTAGATATTCCATAAAAAATCTGCCGTTTCCAGCTACAATAGTAATTTACATCATTAACAATGTTACACTGTTTTTCTGAGCAATTATTTTAATGGACAAAAAATATGCTTTTCTTTCAAAGACAAGGACATTTCTAAGTGACTCCAAACTTTTGAACGGTAGTGTACATTTGAAAACACTTAGTTTAGAATATCTACATAAATTCAACAATTGCATTCCTCTCATTACTCTGTAGGCTACTGACATATTCAAAGCTTCCTCCGGCATCTCACCATACATCTGCCTGTAGTTATTGAACTCAACCTGCAGGAGGATTGTTTGTTGTGATTGAGTGAGGGGAAACACTCAATCAAGGTTCTGACAGATGGGTGTGACGTGGTGGTGGCAAGAACATATCCAAGAAATATCCACATCAAACAACACCCACAAGCCAACTCACGTTTGGCTTCTATCATGGTCGCCAGCTTTTCTTGAGGAGCAAGCCAAAACAACAAGGCCATATCAGCGGGTGCAGTTCCCCTTAAAGCTTCAGGTGACATTTCAATTGATACATGCGTAGGCCTACAGTAAACTCATGATACTCCAAATACAGCATGTTGTTCCAAATGCTAGCTACACTATATATACAAAAGTATGTAGAGACCCCTTCAAATTAGTGGATTTGGCTGTTTCAGCCACACCCGTTGCTGACAGGTGTATAAAATCGAGCACACAGCCCTGCAATCTCCGTAGACAAACATTGGCAGTATAGTGGCCTTCCTGAAGAGCTTAGTGACTTTCAATGTGGCACCGTTCAACTGTAAATGCTGTTATTGTGAATTGGAAACATCCAGGAGCAACAAATGCTCAGCCATGAAGTGGTAGGCCACACAAGCTCACAGAACAGGACCGCCGCTGAAGCGCGTAGCATGTAAAAATCGTCTATCATTAGTTGCAATATTCCCTTCTGAGTTCCAAACTCCCTCTGGAAGCAACGTCAGCAAAATAAGTGTTTGTTGGGAGCTTCATGAAATGGGTTTCCGTGGCCGAGCATCTGCACTCAAGCCTAAGATCACCATGCGCAATGCCAAGCGTCGGCTGGAGTGGTGTAAGGAGAACGCCAGGGGAACACTATCTGCCCCAATGCATAGTGCATACTGTAAAGTTTGGTGGAGGTCTTAATGGTCTGGGGCTGTTTTTCATGCTTCATGATTGGCCCCTTAGTTCCAGTGAAGGGAAATCTTAACGCTGCAGCATACAATGACATTCTAGACGATTCTGTGCTTCCAACTTTGTGGCAACAGTTTGGGGAAGGCCCTTTTCTGTTTCAGCATGACAATGTCCCTGTGCTCAAAGCGAGGTCCATACAGAAATCGTTTGTTGAGATTGGTGTGGATGAACTAGACTGGCCTGCACAGAGCCCTACCCTCAACCCCATCAAACACCTTTGGGATGAATTGGAATGCCAACTGTGAGCCTGGCCTAATCGCCCAATGTCAGTGCCCAAACTCACTAATGCTCTTGTGCTTGAATTGAAGCAAGTCCCCGCAGCAATGTTCCAACATCTATTGGAAAGCCTTCCCAGAAGAGTGGAGGCTGTTACTACAGCAAAGGGGGGACCAACTCCATATTAATGCTCATGATTTTGGAATGAGATGTTTGACGACGAGGTGTCCACATACTTTTGGTCATGTAGTGTACTTCGCTAACGTTAGGCAAAAGGAACAACACGAAGGGTCACTGTGTGGGGCTACAGACGATACTTTCCATATGACACTGTAACTGATCCTAGAGCTCTGACTTCCCTGACTGTAAGATCACCGAAGTCACAATTTTTCCCAGTCTGAGTTCGTTTTGTCTAAACGCTGCCTAAAAGTAGTACATTTTGCTTGTGGCATACTGAATACTTTTTACTAAACAGTATGTGCTAAATCAGGGGTGGGCAACTCCAGTCCTCGAGGGCCTGATTGGTGTCACACTTTTTCTACATCCCTAGCAAACACAGCTGATTAATCAAATTGAATTCTAAACTAAGATCATGATTAGGTGATTATTGGAGTCAGGTGTGTTAGCTGGGGCTGGGACAAAACTGTGACACCACAATAGTACATTGTACGATTAGTACACAGTATGCAGTTTAAGTGGTAGTAGGCAAGCCAGATTTCGAGACACAATCCCTGTGTCTGGAATGTGTTTCAAAAGACACTCATTTTACAACGCCTTGCTACGTTCTAACAACGCCTTGCTACGAAAGTAGCTTGCAACTTACTTTCAACATTTTCTCATGTCATGCAACTGTGGAAAGGATATCAACTACTGCAAATTGAATCCCTGCGGTCCTCAGTCAGCTCAGCAGTCCCACAACACAATATTCTATAACGGGCTAGTTTTGCCTTGTCATTGCATTTTCCTCAATTGGATTGAGGTCGGGTGATTGTGGAGGCCAGGTCATCTGATGCAGCACTCCATCACTCTCCTTGGTCAAGTAGCCTTTACACAGCCTGGAGGTTTTGGGTCATTGTCCTGTTGAAAAACAAATGATAGTCCCAGTAAGTGCAAACCAGATGGGATGGTGTATCGCTGCAGAATGCTGTGGTAGCCATGATGGTTAAGTGTGCCTTGAAATCTAAATAAATCACAGACAGTGTCATCAGCAAAGCACCGTCACACCTCCTGCTCCATGCTTCATGTGGGAACCACACATTCAGAGAACATCCGTTCACCTACTCTGCGTCTCACAAAGACACGGCAGTTGGAACCAAAAATCAGACCAAAGGACAGGTTTCCATCGGTCTAATGTCTATTGCTCATGTTTCTTGGCCCAAGCAAGTCTATTTTCTTATTGGTGTCCTTTAGTAGTGGTTACTTTGCAGCAATTTGACCATGAAGGCCTGATTCACGCAGTCTCCTCTGAACAGTTGATGTTGATGTTTCTGTTACTTGAACTCTGTGAGGCATGTATTTGCGCTGCAATCTGAGGTGCAACTCTAATGAACTTATCCTCTGCAGCAGAGGTAACTCTGGGTCTTCCTGTGGCGGTCCTCGTGAGAGCAAGTTTCATCATAGCGCTTGATGTTTTTTTTCGACTGTTCTTGAAATTTCCCCCATTGACTGACCTTCATGTCTTAAAGTAATGATGGACTGTTGTTTCTCTTTGCTTATTTGAGCTGTTCTTGCCATGACATGGACTTGGTATTTTACCAAATAGGGCTATCTTCTGTATACCACCCCTACCTTGTCACAACACAACTGATTGGCTCAAACGCATTAAGAAGGAAGGAAATTCCACAATTCATTTTTAACAAGGCACACCTGTAATTGAATAAAATTCCAGGTGACTACCTCGTGAAGCTGGTTGAGAGAATGCCAAGAGTGTGCAAAGCTGTCATCAAGGCAAAGGGTGGCTACTTTGAATAATATAAAATACATTTTGATGTTTAACAGTTTTTTTGTACTACATGATTCCATGTGTTATTTCATAGTTTTGATGTCTTCACTATTATTCTACAATGTAGAAAAATAGTACAAATAAAGAAAAACCCTTGAATGAGTAGGTGTGTTCAAATTTTGATATTTGAATTGATTATTTTAATAAATGTGCAAAAACTTCTATAAACCTATTTCTTCATTATGGGGTATTGTGTGTAGATTGATGATGGGGGGGGGGGGGGGACAATTTAATCCATGTTAGAATAAGGCTGTAACGTAACAAAATGTGAAAAAAGTGAAAGGGTCTGAATACTTTCCGAAGGCACTGTAAAAAGCCCAGTGCAGACAAAAAGTAGATTTCCCGTGTTTTATATATATTTACACACTATGAGGTTGGAATAATACGTGTGCAAATTATGATAATGCCTTTTTAGTGGAAGAGCTGTTTGAAAGAAATGTCAGTCTGTTTTGGTGGGATGCCTGGTGACATCAACGGGCAGTAAATTGTTGAATAAACCAATAAGAAAGAGAGTTCCAAACCTCTGCCAATAACAGCTAGTTTTTGATTTTTCCCTAGCAAAGTTATTGCTTGAAAATTGCTATTTGCTAAGAAGCTTCTTTTTTTTTTTTACATTTTAATTGAAAGAATCAGAGTACTTAATGGCTGTATTGTTCTTTTAACATTGTATAAGTCATGGGAAAATGTTAGAATTGCAGGAAATTAGCTGTAAAACTGCAACAACAAAAAAATGATGTAAACCAAACATTTTTTACCATTCGTGAATAAAATACTTTTTCTGAGGATCCCTCTGTTGTTAATCCCCGTGCTGGTTAATGTGTAGTGGCTAATTGTATAGTTAATAGGCTATATGTTTGTAGATTGACTGAGGTGAAGGAAGCTACAGGAACCAGTGTGATACTGTCTGGGGTAATTTTTGCTTGTTTTTTGCAGTTCTCCCAAATAGCCAGGGACCTCACCAAATCTCAGACCCTGGCTACGGCCCTGGATGTGCTCAAACTAAACAGTGGACCAAATTATTCAAATGTTTTATTTTTATTCAACTACCATCACGCAACACGATTTTCTCCTCTCCCTTCTCGCCTCTCTGTGTTGTGTGTGTGTGTGCCGTTGCGTGTGCGTGTGCGTGTGTGTACGTGTACGTGTACCAATGACTGTATACATTGAGTGGACAAAACATTAGGAACAACTTGGGTTGCACCCCCTTTTGCCCTCAGAAAAGCCTCAATTCGTCAGGGCATGGCTCTACAAAGTGTCTGAAGCATTCCACAGTGATGTTGGCCCATGTTGACTCCAATGCTTCCCACAGTTGTGTCAAGTTGGCTGGATGTCCTTTGGGTGGTGGATCATTGTTGATACAAACGGAATACTGTTGTGCATGAAAAGCCGAGCAGCATTGCAGTTCTTGACACACTCAAACCTACTACCATACCCCGTTCAAAGGCACTTAAATATTTTGTCTTTCCCATTCCCCTTCTAAATGGCACATATACACAATCCATGTCTCAATTGTCTTAAGGCTTACGAATCCCATTTTAATCAACATGTCTTCTCCTCTTCATCTACACTGATTGAAGTGGATTTTACAAGTGACATCAATAACGGATCATAGCTTTCACCTAGTCAGTGTATGTCATGAAAAGAACAGGTGTTCCTAATGCATTGTACACTCAGTGTATATGAATGGACAAAGCCATCGATCATGTGACACCATTCATTCCTATGTGAAGATTCAATACCGCGTTGAAGCCTAATGAGGTCGGTTAAGATGGCGTCTCATGGAGACACAACATGGTTGTCACTAGTTACTACAGCCACAAAGTCATAAACCCTGCCTATTTCTTCAATTTCTTCATTTTAAGCCTAACCCTATCTTTAACCACACTGCTAACCTTATTCATAACTTTAACGTTAAATGAAGACCAAAAAGCTAATAGCCACTTTGTGACTGTGGTAACTAACGGAAACAACATAACATGCTCAGTTTGAGCTACTTTAGGAAGTGACGTTGAGGCTAGCTCAGTGCTGCCACCTCTCATTGGGTAACTCAAGTTGAAGGCCAAACAGGGTATTGCAGGCTGCAATTAGCAACTACATTAGCCTTCCAACTTCTTCTGTGTGCGATTTAAATAGAATCATCGGTTCAAGCACATACATGTGGTACCAATTATTGCTTCTAATACACCATTGTCTTCTGAATTTGTATTTATTTACACGAAGATTGACCACGAAGATGGCTACTTTGCCATTCCATATAATGGAGGATCCTGTTTTCTGCTAACAATGCAGTACCGCGGTCGGCCTTAAATTTACGTGGCTTCAATGACAGTGGGCAGTCGTTCTCCCTTGGTGTGTATTGTGTGTGGCCCAAACAGAATCTCTGTGGTATGGCCAAAGTGCTGTTACCACAGCAACGTCAGAGACTCCACTCAAGGAATTTAAAATTACTTAACTCCACACTCAGGCAGACGATCTGCAGATTGAACATGGTGAGATTGTAGACTCGTAAATTGATAGTGCAGTTTGTTTCAGGAGATATCACAGCTAGGTAGCTACTTCACATGCTGATATTGACTTTGGTATTATTGTGTTTAGTTAAGTTTGCTAGCTAACTACCTAGCTAGCTTAGCCTGGTTGCCAGTCACTGTAACATTACACTCCTTGTTGAACTGGTTGCCAGTCTGTTTCGTTAACATTCCACTCCTTGTACTGCATGTCATGTGCCCAAGAGACTGACCTTTCGGTAATCTCAACGTTCAATATGCAGCTGGATTGTGTGTGCGATCACTGATTAGTTGTTAACATAAATAATTCCATGACAAAATGTGTGATGAATTTCTGTGTTCATATGTGTTAGAATTTGAGAGTTCCACCCTGGCAAGAGGAAATTCCCAGTCCCCCCTTATGATCCATGTGGGTAAAGGCAGGAGGCACTCAGGGCGAAGAAGTTTAAGTACCACCTTTGCCCAATCCTGATACATCCAAATAACCAGTGATGAAAACCCCAAAAACTGAACTAATAGTGCTCAGATCTCACATATTCCCATTCAGTCCTGGCAGATTCTCTCGATCTACATCCAGAATCTGCCCATTAGAATTATAACAACAAAGTCAAAAACAATAATTTCGCTGTTAGCTAGGCAAGTTGTTTTATTTTGCGGCTTAAAATCAAATCTAAACTGTTTTATGGTTGGAATTGCAGTATGTATTTAGTTTGAGAATGTTGATGTGAGCTAGCAATTTTTGACAGACTATTTTCATCTGGACCAACAACAAATGGTTGCCTAGCAACTGAACACCAACATGATCTGTGAAAACCAAAGATTTATATAATTAACCCAAGATACACCACAGCCTGTTGTTTCCAATGGGAGCAAATTATTAATAGTGGGCAGAACAAGCAARGAGGTGGGCAGAGCAAGCACAAGAGATCCTATTGGCACCTTCTAGCATGTATTTGCATATTTCCGTTGGGGAACGCCCACTCTGAAGTGCGCTTGTGCAATAACTCAATTTGCCCTTGCACTCCTTCTAAACAACACCATTCTTTAAAGCTTTGGCAAAGGGTAAAGTCTACAAAACAGTCCATTCTGTTCGTAACAGATTCTAGTTTTGGGAACAAAAACTGTATTGTGATCAAATGTTTAATCAATGAGAAAATGTGCAGAATGTCAGCCAAAATCCATCTCGGTCTATCTTCTCCCACTGCCGGCCACTGGGCTTCCTCTCATCATCATATTTGGTGGTGAGTTGAAATGTCAGCCAGATGCTTCATATTTATACATCTGGTGAAACATACACGTAGCTGTGAGTGTTATTGAATCAAGATCAAATCCTCTGTTCTCCTCAAGCTCATTAATGAGAAATTGTTCATATTCGAAGATTGCAGAAAGTCCAGTGGCAAGGAGTGGAATGATAGCTAAACAGACTGGTAACACAGAGTTTCTAAACCCAGAGGCGCAACATTGCGAGACTTCTGCGAACACTTGCGAAGCAGACTCGGCAGATTAGATCGATATTTGAGAAGTCTGAGAGTAGTGAAAAATCTTTCTTTAGTTGTTAATTTTCTTGATTTCTAAAGGTACAACCTAGACTCGCGCCAATGTCTTAAGTAGCTGAACATGTTATTACTCCAACCTTGTGAAAGTGACAAATTGACACGTTTTCATGATTGCCAAAAACAACTTTGGGTGTGTTCGAAAATTCACTCTGGAGTGCATGAGCACGCTCAGAATATGCTCTGGGTGCCCAATCCAACTGGCTAAAGTTGGCTAGCTTGCTAGCTATATCCAGACACAAATGAGAGAACACCTCACTCTGACCATTTCACTCGCCTTAGCAGAGCTGGTTAGGCTGTTTTCATGTTATCTAGAGCATTGGTGACTGTAACTGTGCTGCTGGCAACAATTTTAATTTAAAAAAAAATTGCAGACGTTGACTGACACCGATCATATTCAACGGGTATTGATTGTTCGTAAATTCCTCAGTTATTCTGCGCTCTGGCACACAGATGAGAATGCTCTGAAATCGGAGTAGATAGCATGAGTGAATTTACAAACACACCCTTTTATATTGAAGGCGTGCCCTTGATTTGACCGCATACACATGCAAAGTTTTGTTTATTTTTATGCACATGTAAAGTTTGACAGGACCGTTCGACCCGATGACGTGTTTCTGCCTATGAGTTTAGCTAGCTAACGTCGCCATGACATCGCCTACAAGCGTGGTCTGGGATTTCTATTGAAGATCCAGTTTCTAGATATCTTCATATTAAACCCTCTTTGCTGGTACCCAGACTATAGCTAGCTAGCTAGCCAGTCGAGAGAGACTATAAGGACACTGCTGAGGCTTAAACCAACTAGCAAAAACCTCAAACTAACCCTTACCTTACCTTACCTTAACCAAACCCTTAACCCTGACTCTAACTTAATTTTTACCTATTCTAAAATTAAATATTGGTTTGGGCGTCAGGCGTGTCCATATAGACGGGTTGGCTGTTTAGCAACAAAACCGACTTGTGTGCAACTATAGGACAAAACAGATGGGGTTGGCTTAGATTGTTGAAAACGTGTAAACTGTATTTCGTCTTCAATGTTTATTGAAAACATAAATACATTTACACAATGAGCGCTTGTTGTCTCTCAAATACATTGTTACAGTTGTTGGAATTTTTGCCATATTAGCATAGATGTAACAACAGACAAGACATGGTATCAAGAACAAGATAAAACTATCTGAAACGAACCACCTATCCAGAATCACAACACACAGACTTCTGCCCCATTGAAGCGTGCGCTTCGTTTTCGTGGTGTTTTCAGCTAACCCAACTATAGCCTTTTCCTAGCCAGCTCAGAGAGACAGCATTGCGATGTGGGTTTTGTAGTCAACTTGAGCTGCAACAGATTTTCACAATGATTTTCACATGTTGCTACCAACCTTATTATAATGACAAGATTAAATATTTGTTCACAAAAAAGATTGTTCTCACATATTAGTGTTATTTAACATTGTGTAAATCATAGGAATTAGTGGTTTTCGTTTAAATGTAATCATTAGGCCAGTTACACTAGTTATAAAACTGTAGATAATTGGTGGATCAATTTTACCAATTCGTTCACCGCCTTTCAAAGTGTGTTGCATTATAGGGATAAAAATTGCCTGACTTGTGTCTACACGTCAACTGCATGAACTTTACAAAAACCATGTGAGCAAAGGTCGTGCAGTTTTTGATTAAATCGCCTTCAAGTCGCTGCAGTTGCTTCTCACCAAGCAGCACCATCCAGCCACCCCCTGGCTAGTCAACCTGGTCTCAGAGCATTTAGTATTATTCTGTACATAAATCCGAGACACTACGTTTAGTATGATATGTTACATTTGGTATGGTTACATAAGACAGATAAGACTTAAGGCAAACACAAAAGTAAGGTGGCTGGTCGGGCATAAAACCCAAAGGTTGAAAGTTCAATTCTCATCACAGACAACTTTAGCATTTTAGCTAATTAGCAACTTTTCAACTACTGACTACTTTTTAAATACTTTGTAACTACTTGGCATGTTAGCTAACCCTAACCCTTTTAGCTAACCCTTCACCTAACCCTAACCCTTTTAGCTAACCCTTCCCCTAACTCTAACCTTAACCCTTTAACCTAACTCCTAAACCTTTAATCCTAACCTTAACCCTAACCCAGCTACCTAGACACAGCTAGAATTCATAACATATCATGCGTTTTGCAAATTCGTAACATATACGTTAGCAAATTAGTAACATATTGTATGTTTTGCAAATTTGTAACATATATGAAACAGGAACCAACTTTGTTGTGATTCTAAAACCTACACGGGATACAAATGAAAGTGATATTTAAGACCTCTCCCGAAACAATTAATTGTACACCCATTATGTTTTCAGTTTGTGAGTGTGTGATATGGGGTATAGAACAGTTTATTAACACATGTMTAAAGAAAAATATTTATAACCAATAACAGCTATGGTGACACTGTCATGTTGATCTGAGTTTTGCTGTTGGAAAACCACTACAGGGTCCGCCTTTCGGCTATCTGCAGATGCACCTCCCCCGACTTCCCTGGTCGACTTTAGTCTAAAGTCAGCTTTGTTAGCCTTACTACTCGAACACACCCAATGTGAGTCATTCATTAGAACAGTACTCCCTATGTATTTTATTCATGTATTTCTATTCAGTTTCACCAAAATACTCTTTACACAAGCATCCTATTCAGGGACAACTAGCTCAGCGAGTGGGTGTAAGGGAATCTTTTTTTCTAATTCAAATAGGAACTGCCTGTATGAGTCTCCTTGGAAAAATCCTTGACACTTTTCCTTTTTGCTAATTGCTCAAGGCCAAAGTCCTCTACACACAGGTAAGGTAATAGGTCACGGGGAAAGAAGTCGTCACGGTTTCACCCACTACAGGGAGAGGAAKAGGCAAAGCAAGAGGGTTTATTCTGCCAATAATCTGTCCATTAAAATATAACCACGAATTGAGGGATTTTTGTATGGAGGTCAATGAGATTGTCGAATTTGGTCAACAAAAAATGTAATTGCTAATTTGCTACGTGAGGCTTATTTGATCGAATAGTAGTTTTGTAATGGTTAGGTTGTTACGAATGCAGTGATATACTGTAAGTGGAAGCACGTGGTATTTTGTCAACAAAAAAAAGACTATCGAAGTTGTGCCTGTTGTTGACGCGCGTATCTGCCCTCCATTGGCTAGAATGGTCCCACCTGATCTCGCCTGCTTTCATCTTTGAGGAAATGCTAAAACTATTGTTTTGCCACAAGATGACCTGTATTTCTCTATGGTAGTCTCATATTACATCATTTGCAGTGGGCGTCCCCCAAAGCGCCACTTGTAGTTTTTTTATTTATTTTTTATTTCACCTTTATTTAACCAGGTAGGCTAGTTTAGAACAAGTTCTCATCTCCACCCTCGGCCGTGGCCAAGATAAAGCAAAGCAGTGTGACACAAACAACAACACAGTTACACATGAAATAAACAAACATACAGTCAATAATACAGTAGAGAAAGTCTGTATACAGTGTGTACAAATGTAGGATAAGGGGGGTGAGGCAAAAAATAGGCCATAGTGGCGAAATTGTTACAGTATGGCAAATTAAACACTGGAGTGATAGATGTGCAGAAGATGGGTGTGCAAGTAGCGGTACTGAGGTACAAAGGAGCAAAATAAATAACAATATGGTGATGAGGTAGTTGGATGGGCTATTTACAGATTGGCTATGTACAGGTACAGTGATCTGTGAGCTGCTCTGACAGCTGGTGCTTAAAGCTAGTGAGTGAGATATGAGTCTCCAGCTCCGGTGATTTTTGCAGTTCGTTCCAGTCATTGGCAGCAGAGAACTGTAAGGAAAGGCGGCCGAAGGAGAAATTGGCTTTGGGGGTGACCTGTGAAATATACCTGCTGGAGTGCGTGCTGTGGGTGGGTGCTGCTATGGTGACAAGTGGGGTGAGATAAGATGGTGCTTACCTAGCAACGCCTTATAGTTGACCTGGAGCCAGTGGGTTTGGCGACGGATATGAAGCGAGGGCCAGCCAACAAGAGCGTACAGGTCGCAGTGGTGGGTAGTATATGGGGCTTTGGTGACAAAACSGATGGCACTGTGATAGACTGCATCCAATTTGCTGAGTAGAGTGTTGGAGGCTATTTTGTAAATGACATCGCCGAAGTCAAGGATCGGTAGGATAGTCAGTTTTACTAGGGTATGTTTGGCAGCATGAGTGAAGGATGCTTTGTTGCGGAATAGGAAGCCGATTCTAGATTTAATTTTGGATTGGAGATGCTTAATGTGAGTCTGGAAGGAGAGTTTACAGTCTAACGAGACACCTAGATATTTGTAGTTGTCCACATATTCTAAGTCAGAACCGTCCAGAGTAGTGATGCTGGACGGGTGGGTAGGTGTGGGCAGCGATCGGTTGAAGAGCATGCATTTAGTTTTGCTTGCATTTAAGAGCAGTTGGAGGCCACGGAAGGTGAGTTGTATGGCACTTGTCTGGAGGTTAGTTAGCACAGTGTCCAAAGAAGGGACAGAAGTATACAGAATGGTGTCGTCTGCGTAGAGGTGGATCAGAGAATCACCAGCAGCAAGAGGGACATCATTGATGTATACAGAGAAGAGAGTCGGTCCGAGGATTGAACCCTGTGGCACCCCCAAAGAGACTGCAAGAGGTCCGGACAACAGGCCCTCCGATTTGACACACTGAATTCTGTATGAGAAGTAGTTGGTGAACCAGGCGAGGCAGTCATTTGAGAAAGCAAGGCTGTTGAGTCTGCCGATAAGAATGTGGTGATTGACAGAGTCGAAAGCCTTGGCCAGGTCGATGAATACAGCTGCACGGTATTGTCTCTTATCGATGGCGGTTATGATATCCATATGAACCTACTCAATAGTCTGCTAAACTTAAATTGCTCTCTTGTGCTGGGCAACGGGTTTAGTAGAGAGTGCTGGTGACTCCTTACTCCACCCATTCATTCACTGCAATACAATACACTCTATATTGGAAACTTACTGGGTTGTAAAGAAACTACTACCTCATATAAACTGGCTTGGGAAATACTCAGTCGGGTCTCCACTAACCAAATACGTTTAGTTTTTGAGGGGGATTGTGTCGCACGGCCCACTGCTGGCTTTTCGCTCCGCCCCCTCCATAACCCACAATGCAATTCACTGTTTTAGACTGTATACTTTTCAACCTGTCTCAGCTAAAGTGGGATTAAAAATACTCAAATATGGTTCGTTTTTTAAGAGGGACTGTGTCGTGCATATCCAGCAGCACTTCAATCTCCACCCCCTCCATTGCCTACAATGCAATACACTATAATATGGCATACATATTAGGTTGTAGAGAGAACATTTCTACTTATGTCAGCTAAAGTGGGCAGGGAAATACTCAGTAGGGTCTCCGCTAACCAAATATGGTTCATTTTTTAGGGAGACTGCATCGCACGGCCTGCTGCTGGTTTTTCACTCAGCCGCCTCCATAGCAATTCACTTTAATAGAATGTACATGGGAATGGGATACATATTGGTTGGAGAGAGAGAACTTTTCTACCTATCTCAGCTAAAGTCGGGTGGGAAATACTCAGTAGGGTCTCTACTAACCAAATATGTGTAGTTTTGGAGGGGGACTGTGTTGTATGTACCTAGCAGCACTTCGTTCTCCACCCACCGATACAACACGATACACATCGTGTTGGAGAGAGAACTACCAACTTTAGCTAAAACGGGTAGAAAAGTTTTCTCTCTACAAGCCAATATGTAACCCATGTACAGTGTATTATGGTGTATTGCATTGGGGGCTATGGAGGGGGTGGAGAACGAAGTGCTGCTGGATATGTACGACACAGTCCTCCTGCAAAACTACACATATTTGGTTAGTAGAGACCCTACTGAGTATTTTCCACTGCACTTTAGCTGAGACAGGTAAAAACGTTTTCTCTCTACAGCCCAATATTCTCAACATACCAGTGTCAACATTGTATTTTTTAATTATTGGTCTTAATACATTTTTTCTTCATAAATTACTTATTGGATTTTCTTGTTAGCACAATAAAAGTGGCCTTTGATTAAAATTCAATGTCTTTTGAATTAGTTATCCACTTTGCAATGTTTTGAAATGCGGCCTTTTATTTTGAAGGCTTCTTCATTACCATACGAATGTGACGTCGTTGTTTGTGCTGCTGGCAGAATGCTAGTGCCGGCATTAACGGAGAAGAGAAGAGTCCCTGGGTGAACAAGTATACAACCGGGATATTCAAGCGAATAAATGGCACCAAGTATGACTGAGAGCTCGGCGAATAAGTTGATAAATGGAGATGTTTGCCACCGGACCGCAAACGGTAAAAAAACTTCGGGAAGGAACGGTTTCGTGAAGAATCATTGTTTGTTCCAACAACCGCAACAGAAGAAGTATCGGCGCCCGAGTGAGAAGGTGAGGCCCACCCGTCAACGCTACATAGGAATAGGGAAGAAACACTTGCCTTTGTATACAAGTAGATTGAAAAACCACAGCCCAACGAAGTATCAAACAGTTAAAAAATTCGCTACATTTTGGAGCTTTTATTACCTAGTCGTAGTTGTATTATTATAAGTTTGATAGGGTGGATGTTTTCTTACTAAATGATCAAGCCTCAGAATTTGTGTGTACTGAGGGATAGGTTATGGGTGTTGTCAGATAGCAGCCTATGATTAGGCTTTGTTTCATTGATGAAAGTGAATATGAAAGTTTACAGTACACAATCGACCACATCCGTGACTAATTTTGAACATTGGTTTTATTTAGTTTTCCCAAAAGCCATTTTTAAACTAATCATTGACATAAATTCACTCTTTTAAACTCAAAACACCTATGTTTTTTTCTACCTGATGACGTGATAATACTGGTATGTGTGTATTAGTACAGCACTTACATAAGTGTTTGTGTGTGTGTGTGTGTGTGTGCGTGTGTGTGTGTGTTGTGTGCGTGTGTGTGGTGTGTGTGTGTGTGTGTGTGTGTGTGTGTGGTGTGTGTGTGTGTGTGGTGTGTGTGGTGTGTGTGTGTGTGTGTGTGTGGTGTGTGTGTGTGGTGTGTGTGTGTGTGTGGTGGTGTGTGTGTGTTGTGTGTGTGTGAGAGAGAGAGAGAGATTGTAGAAGGGCTGGTCTCTGTTTACACTGACACTACTATGGAGAATACCAGTCAGCATGGGGAGGCAGAGCTTTTGTTGTGTAACAACTAGACAGGAGTACTTTGTCTCCCAGAAAAACACACACACCCCTCCCCGGGCAGCACACAAGGCTGCACCTGGGGAGAATGGCTACTGGCTATGGGAGTGGGCCCTGGCAGTGCAGGAATGTCTCTGAGGAGAAAGATATGGAAGAGAGGGACATGGTGGCAGTTGAGACAAATTAGTCATTGAAGTTGTTAGGTTTGTGTCCCATCCTATATCCTGATATTACCAGGTTCTGACCACTAAATGGTGCTGTTTCTACTTTTAGGTGATATTTGTTATCAGGATAGTTCACCCAAATTCCAAAATGACATTGGTTTCCTTACCCTGTAAGCAGTTTATGGACAAGGTATGACAGCAACCTACGCTTTGGTTTTGTTTACCTGGACACTGTTTAAAAAGCTAACTTTTAAGCGTTTGTGGCACAAATCCAATGCAAGTCGATTTCTTTTGACCATGTCTTTGGATTCCTTGTTTCTAACTCATTGTTTAAAAAAAACGTCAAATTGTGTGTCAGGTATTATATTTATTGAATATTATATGAATCCTCTAAATTAAAATGTCAAATTTGGGTGCAGTCAATTAGCTTAATTTCTCAGAGACAAAATAATGTTGCAGTAATGCTAATCTTATCTGTTTCTAACAACAGAAACKATTTCAGAACAATTTGAGATGGTGGATGTTGAAATCCTCTTGTGCWTTTTGAGGTGCAACGGCCCACATACTGTACTGTAGGCTACATTTGCAGTTTCCACCCCAGGTTCAAAGCAGTCTCTTCTCACATGACAGTTGGTCTTAGGACCGTTGCTAATGCACAGCTATAAATGGTGCTCAAATAAGATCTGTCTGTTTTTAGTAGTCTGTGGTAGTGGACGTAGTGCCTAGGACACTAACTGCTTTCTCTGAAAGGGATTTTTCACTTTAAACTGAAGCAACTCTCTCTGTCTCTGTGTCTGTCTCTCTGTCTGTCTCTCTGTCTGTCTCTCTGTCTGTCTCTCTGTCTGTCTGTGCATTTCAGTTAGCTTAAAGGTCTAGTTGTTAGCCGTCAGACCTCAGGGTGTATGTTGGTTAGAGGGCTATTTCCTCATGTTCGTTCCCCGTGGGAGACTGACCTGGTAGCCGGTTTGACCAGTTCTGAGCTCAGTTGAGCACAGCCTGTACGTGTGCAAACACATACACCACAAAGGTATTTCAGAGAGGGGCATGACTGGGTCACGTGTGGTTGCTAAGCAGCCAGGGGTTTAATGGGGGACGAGGCTGACTGACTTCAGGTCATTTGATTTCAGAGTATAGTTTTCAGGACAATAAGGCACAGTTCAGCTCAGCGTCAATTGGAAACCAATGGATAACCCTCTGAGCCTAGGGGCTGTGTGATCTGGCTTTTTACGGGGGAACAACCGCACTCATTCACTTATGTTTTTATTTTTATTAWTTTTTTATTATATAACTTGAAATGGTCTTGGTCTGTTTTTGTCCCTCTRTGTTTTTTTTTAACAAACGATCTCTGAATAAAGAAGACTTGGGCCTATTTTTCCTCATGTTTCCCACTGAGTTGTTTTAATGTCCATAGAAATGCTCGACAAGCCTCTTAAATGTTGTTGTTAGACTCTCTCTTGATCCTGAAGCCAAGCTAAACACCTTTTTTAAATGTTCACTCTCACAAATCACACTAGAGTCTATCCCTGGCCTATGTAATCAAAGAGATGATAAGTTCACTCAGATGTCACTCGTTAATATTTTTCTCACCTTGGCTGTCACCCATGGGACAGAAGTAACTTCAACTGTCATTAGGGTACGCTTTGCTAAGCAACAACTAGGCCTACCCCAAAATCAATGGTGGTTCCGTGTCACCTTGTTTGGCGTTAACCGAATTTCATGCAAAGATCAACACAAAATCACTTTGAGTAAGTAACACCACCGTCTTCTGTTTGTCCGTGTATTTCTTCTTCTCCAGAACAACCATGTTGTGCGTAACGCCAGCCTGTACAACAAGCCGTTTGTGGAGCAATTTGAGGAGACTCCTCTGCTTGTGGCGGTTCTCACCTACGTGGGCTACGGCATCCTCACCATCTTCGGGTACCTCAGAGACTTCCTGCGGAACTGGGGCGTCGAGAAATGCCACGTGGCCAGAGAGAGGGACGAACAGAAGGTAAGAGATGCAGACACTACTTATGTTATATTTACTGTTGCATTTTGGTCATTTAGCAGACGCTCATATCCAGACTCTCTATACATTTTGTTTGTCTGTATTTTTCTAAAGAATAAGGTATTTGCCACTAACCACTGATCTGGGATCAGATTACCTCACCGGCCCWCCCCCCAATCCTAACCTAATTAAGATCTGACCCTGTATCAGTGGTTAGGGATAACTTCTACAGACTCCCTTCTCACCACTCTCACTCTGCTCCCACCCTAACTGGCTTTTACTGGATTCGTTGCTTTGATGTAGACCCAACTATTACAATTGTAATATTTACTCAAGCGCTGTGTGAATAAGGTGTGTCTCCTTGGCGACAATCCTATTCGGATGTGGTAATATTAGACAGCTTTCAATTTTAACTTCATTGAAGTTGGTGGTTACTACTGGTTTCAGATCTCAACCGAGAGAAATTGTCTGCCCTGTTTTGTGTTCTGGTAAGGGCTCTGAGTGATGTCACGCACCCAAGAATGCTCAACCAATCACCCGACGGACATGACTTTTCTTCCGGCTATCCTACGAAAGGAAATGTTGCCATGTAACACAGGAATGTGTGAAAAAGCTAACTCAARGCAGATTCCACAAGAGCTTTTTCACGACCATTATGCTCAGTGCAACCGTTATGTCCTAACAATTACTCAAGGAAGGTTATAGAACAGAGTAAGCGTTTCCCAAACCTGTTATTTGTAAACGGCAATGCTCAGTGCAAGCGTAAGCTATGTCAAACGAGCTCGCTGAAAGCGTGAATGAAAGACACACCTGTGCACTTGCATTGTTCCAGACCTAGCTAATCATYCTAAYGTCTGACAGTGATCTCTCKCTCTCTCTGTCTGTGTTGTAGGACTTTGTTCCGCTGTACCAGGACTTTGAGAACTTCTACACCAGGAATCTATACATGCGTATCCGTGACAACTGGAACAGGCCTATCTGCAGTGTCCCTGGAGCCAAGATGGACCTGGTGGAGAGAACCTCCAAAGACTACAACTGGACCTTCGAGTGAGTTGCGCACCCTAACATCCCTAACAGGGCTTACTTATAGTGTGTGGGGGCTACTACGAGACCATTAGTTTGTCGCTGTAGCCTAGGGYCCAGCGCTAGAAAATCATGGGAGTAGCTCGGGGAGACAAGATGTGTGTGGATGGATRGGTTGGTTCTTCTATCCTTGTGGGGACATAAAATSCCACAAAAGTAAAACAAGGAAAATTCTCCCTTGTGGGGACATTTCCCACATCCCCTTGAGGATAAAGGCTATTTTAAGCTTAGGTTTAGGGTTACAATTAGGAGTACAATTAGGGTTAGAATTATGGTTAGGGTAAGAGGAAGAATAGTGCTTATGGGTTGGGTTACTGGTTAAGGTTTAGAGTTAGGGAAATAGGATTTTGAATGGAAATACATWTTAGGTCCCAACAAGGATAGAAGAACAAAATGTTGGTGTCCTTACCTACCTATGTCATGGAAGGCATGGCTCTATCATGCCCCCTCTATCACCCTTCAGGTCGTTGCCCTACTTAAAGGGCAAATCCACTCAAAAACGATATTTTTTGGTAAGTTTCACTGGTGACACTTGGCTTCTTGGAAGAGTATTTTAACTTGACTGCTGAAATGCCAAACATTTTAGGACCGTATCAAAAGACTAATGGAAAAAAAATATCAAAATAGATATATATTTTTTTGCTTTTTATGAGGGGAGACTGTCGGGACAAATGTGCTGAATAGAAACCACCAACTGTATTTAGCACATGTTATTGTGTGTTAATGGTTGACCTCTTTCACTCTTAGTTAGGCCCCATTTGATTTATGAGCTTATTTTCACAACCAAATGTAAGTGTTCGGGAACCCATCACGTCAAGATGCAGTTAAAAACCAAACCTATTCAAACACGTTTAGCCAGTAAGGTATTTCATTTAGCTGCCTGGCAAAAATGAGAAGTACTGTATAAAACAAAGGAAAACCCTTCATATTGTCATGGGTATGTTCTCTTTTTGACACTGGTTTGTTTAATACTTCCGCCCATGTCTTGTCAGAGTTTCTCAAAGTTGTCTTTGTCTCTGCCAGACACACAGGCAAGGTGGTGAAAGACGTGATCAACATGGGTTCTTATAACTACCTGGGCTTTGCTGAGAACACTGGGAGGTGTGCTGACAGTGCCACMGGGTCGACACACAAGTACGGTGTGGGAGTGGGCAGCACCCGCTCTGAGATGGGTAAGACATGGTTATAATAACATTCTTGTGGGGGGAAAAGGGACATTTGCTTTGATACACTCATATCTGTGGACCTCTGTAGCTCAGGTATAGCATGGCCCTTGCAATGGCTGTATGGTGGGTTCGATTCCCGATACCGCCCGAACACAGTCTTTTCACGCATGTCTGTAAGTCGCTTTGGATAAAAGCGTCTGCTAAATGGCATATGCTATCTAAAACGAAGCACAGATATGAAACATGCACTAGTACAGACAAGCTGCTCCGCTCATTTTGTTGTCGGTCTGTTTCTCCCGTATTCTTTGTGGTTTTGTCATTTTTTAAAGAAACAAGGAAACAAAAGGCACGTCATCTGTTATTATGTACCACACAATGACAGAGCACCGAATATAATGACATGTTGGATATACACTGAGTGTACAAAACATTAGGAACACCTGCTCTTTCCATGACCGTCTGACCAGGTTAAAGCTATGATCCCTTATTGATGTAATTTGTTAAATCCACTTCAGTCAGTGTAGATGAAGGGGAGGAGACCAATGATCTGAACTAAAAACCACACGTATTTTGGAATTTCTGTGCATCCTTGACAATATATCCGCTAATCAATATCTAAAAACAGCACACTTTTTTTTTTTTTTTCTCTCCCCCTTGAACTTGCACATCATCTCCTCTCTTTTGTGGCACCAATGTGAAGGTTCATGGGAGGGGAAACGGTGTTGCATTAGTCTAGTGTGTGGTGTGGGAATAATGACAAGCGACTCTGGAGAGCTTTGCGTTCACATTGCCCTAAAAAGGGAATCGGACCGCAAACTGACATCCGACCACCTCCGAGATGGTCTCAGTTCGGTTCAAGGACTCTTTTGAGTGATCCGAGTTCCTTTTGAAGTGTACACACTGCACAAAAATTGTCTGAAAGGGACCAAGTGTGAAAACGCCCATAGATCATCACTGTTACTGATATGGATAGTTATGTTTGTGCATCTTTATTGATATCATGCACTTTACGTTGACATGAACACTTGTTCATAGACTCAGCGATATGATGTAGATGCAGTAAGTAAACAGCATAGGGGGTCAATTTCAAAGTGAGGCTCAACTTCTCCTCTGTTTTGGTGCCCTGGCTACCACGCTGTGAACCTGTGCACATGCGTAGATACTGTGTGAGAGCGAAGTCTTGCATCTCGCTTATCTCAATGTCTGCGGTGCTGCTGGTGGCAATGTCATTTAGCTGAGTTTACCTTTTTAAAGTAAGGCCTTATTCTATTGACATGTTCTGCTGTCTCCAGGTAACCTGGACATCCATGAGGAGTTGGAGCAGTTGGTTGCTAGGTTCCTGGGGGTGGAGTCATCCATGGCGTTTGGGATGGGCTTCGCTACAAACTCCATGAACATTCCTGCTCTCGCTGGGAAGGTAGGAATTCGGCTGGAATGCCTCGCCACATTTCCATCCACAGTTTTAATGCAAGTAAAGTACTACCATATAAAAAACACGAAAGGTGTGATGGAAGTTTTGGTACACTCTWTTTATGTCGGTAACATTAATTATGCGAGAAATAGCGATGGAAGCGCCTTTATGCTCAAATATTTATTTAATGACCATCATATCGAAGTAAACTTTGAGTCACGCGATCTGGTGTGTAGTACGCTTACTACGATTCAGGAAAGCATGCAGTTTATTAGGCTACAGATTAAATATATGATGATGAACTTCACAGGGAGGTGAAAGTGCAAGGTGATGAGCTTGATGCTCCTTTCAATAAATATCGAGGGTCTGATTCTGGGTGACATGATGATTGGATGCTTTTCACTACATAATTCATCATGTAGAACTACGCTCAAGCGGCATCATCCTCAACGCACTATCGCTCACAGCCTATCCGCTACAGCCTACTCCGCTCCTCAAAGCCTATCCGCTCACAGCCTATCCGCTCACAGCCATCGCTCACAGCCTATCGCTAAGCTATCGCTTATCAGCCTATCCGCTCACAGCCTATCCGCTCACAGCCTATCCGCTCACAGCCTATCCGCTCACAGCCTATCTGCACTGTATCTGCAAGCTGTTGGCTAGAGTGAAGTTGCCAAGGACGGAGTAGACACAGTTGCTAATTAACGCAACAGTTTTTGTGACAAAACTATCAGTAGGGTTGAAACGTGCATATTTCTTTATGCTGATTGTAGGATATTTGCATGAAAATCTGTCGCTAATTGGATGTAAACCTAGCTTATGTATCACTTTTATCCATCAAACTGTCTTTGTGTGTGTCTCTCTCTGTGTGTGTGTGTGTGTGTGCGCCTTTCTCTCGATCTCACTTTCTCTCTCACTCTTTCCTCTCACTTTCTGTAAGTCAATGTATTAAAGTAACCTTTCCTTCCCTGAAATGATCGCTGTTGGGCACACAGCGTATTTCCTTTTGGTGGTGAAAACATGTTATGTTTTCATTCACCAGTTGTRCGTTGGTCTTAAAGGGTTAACGTCATTCCAAAACAATCTAGTTTCCTCCATGTGTTCTCAAAACATTGAGATAACGGGGTAGTCAATTGTCATAATGCCTGACGACACCAATGGCCCTGAGGGTACTAGCATAGGAAGTAGGGTCGGGCGACGTTATGATAGCATCGTCGATCAACGATGATTGACAGCCATTGTTGATGGTGACGACTTTGTGATGTGACAGACAATAGTTTAGCCTATTTGAACTTGACTGGCGCTGCTCAGTAAAAAACGCAGTCTCGGATTGCACAGCAGGGCAGTACACAAGATACAGTTGAAGTCGGAAGTTTACATACACCATAGCCAAATATATTTAATCTCAGTTTTTCACAATTCCTGACATTTAATCCTAGTAAAAATGATCTGTCTTAGGTCAGTTAGGATCACCACTTTATTTTAAGAATGTGAAATGYCAGAATAATAGTAGAGAGAATTATTTATTTCAGCTTTTATTTCTTTCATCACATTCCCAGTGGGTCAGAAGTTTACATACACTCAATTAGTATTTGGTAGCATTGCCTATAAATTGTTTAACTTGGGTCAAACATTTCGGGTAGCCTTCCACAAGCTTCCCACAAAAAAGTGTGAATTTTGGCCCATTCCTCCTGACAGAGCTGGTGTAACTGAGTCAGGTTTGTAGGCCTCCTTGCTCGCACATGCTTTTTCATTTCTGCACACAAATGTTCTATAGGATTAAGACAGGGAATTTTTACTTCGATTAAATGTTAGGAATTGTGAGCAACTGAGTTTTTAAATGTATTTGGCTAAGGTGTATGTAAACTTCCRGCTTCAGCTGCATCTCCTACTAGGCCTATAATAAAAGCCTTAAGACAACTTAAAGTTATGAACAGTAGCTTATTTCCCAAATATTCTAGGCTATGAAGGTGTTGCCCTAAAGTTGTTGTGGCTTTCAAGAATGAAGGTCTATAGCCTAGGCATAGGCTTCTCAATCACAGCTTTATGAGAGATGGCACAAACAAGTATTCATTGTTCTATTATTTTGAGGCAAATAAAGCCCATGATGTATAACTTAACTCTCTACGGTAAGACTGTAACTCATCAGACAGTCACTGCTCCATCATGTGCGTGCCACGCACACACACACCCGTTCTGCTTTTCCACCGGAAAGGAATATTTGAAAACATTTGCTATTGCCTGTACTTAGCCTCTTCCCAGGCTTTCAACAACATTATATTTCACCATGATTTGTCCAGTTAAATTCGATTTCGCGCTACAGCCTAACTGTCGTTTTAGCCGAGCTTTTTGGTTATGTTTGAGTTTTTTTATGTATTGAAATGGCCAATGGGGGCGATGGCATCGTATATCACTGATTTATGGTACACAATCATCATCGGACAAAGGTTGACATCGCCGAACCCTACCTCCTTGCTCTGACTCTACTCATAACTACGTTATTGAGGAAAAATGTACTTTATATGCCTGTGATAAGTGGTTGTCCCACCTAGCTATCTTAAGATGAATACACTAACTTTAAGTCTCTCTGGATAAGAGCGTCTGCTAAATGACTACAATGTGAAATGTAGGAAGCGCTCTGTGTCAGACACATTCACTCTCTCGCTCTGTGTGTGTGTGTGTGTGTGTGTTTTGACAAAGTAAAATTAAATGACCTCAGGGTACTTTAACTGTGACTTTTCGGGAGACTAAAGAAAAGATGAGCACTCTGTTTCTGTGTAAAGCTGATGTATTTATTAACGGGACAAACAAACAATAGGCTCACGTTTTGCCATGAATCCCCTTCATCAGAGCCTTGAGAAGGATTTAGGGAGGCACCTATATCACCTCGCAGGGGAGTGTCCCGCTCGTCATGTCAATCAAACATGTCAGTAGTAACAGCAACTACACAAGTTATTCAAACAATAGTATGATTGATTCAAGATTCCTACACATACATTCCACTTGAGTAACAAAAGACGGCGAAGTAAACAAAGAAAAACGTCTTTACAAAAAAAAGATGAGGGAGACGCAATCTAAGCAGTCGATCCAAAGTGCCTCTCTCTCTAACTATTGCCGCCTCTGGAGGAAAGAGAAACCGTCTCAATTACCCAGAATTTCAAGGTTGAGACTGCACCGTGATTGGCATTCACGTATTTATTATTTTTATTTTATTTTACCGGATAAGTTGACTGAGAACACATTTTATAGCAACGACTTGGGGAATAGTTACAGAGGAGAGGAGGGTGGATGAATGAGCCAATTGGAAGGGAAGCTGGGGATGATTAGGTGACCATGATGGTATGAGGGCCAGTTTGGGAATTTAGCCAGGACCCCGGGGTTAACACCCCTATTCTTATGATAAGTGCCATGGGATTTTTAGTGACCACAGAGAGTCAGGACACCTGTTTAACGTCCCATCTTAAAGACCGCACCCTACATAAGGCAATGTCCCCAATCACTGCCCTGGAGCATTGGGATATTATTATTTATTTATTTTTGGACCAGAGGAAARAGTGCCTCCTACTGGCCCTCCAACACCACTTCCAGYAGCATTTGGTCTCCCATCCTGGGACGTAGTGCCGCGCGATCGCACAGTCCGTATTTTTGGTGCGGATCGCTGTTTTGTTTTCAGCTGCTCTTCATTTGAGTGAGCGTTTCGTCTGACCAATGTGAACAAGCCCACATGGGCATTTGAGCGTGTAAATAGCATGTGTTGTACCCTCTCTTACACACACATGGTCGTCCTCGTCAGAGTAAAAACACACATTTCCTGTCCTGACGGACATCGGAACCACTAGTTAGAGAGGAGGTAAAGGTCCAGAAGTCTTAAACCCAGTCGGTCTCTCTCTCTCTCTCGTTTTTCCTCCTTTCCCCGCTTCTTCTTGTAAATTGCGTCATTGAATAATGAGCTCATTCTGCTCAATCATTCATTCACTAGATGATTAAATTGTGTAACCTGTCCTGAGGTAACTATGCAACGGTGTGTGGTGTCATGTGTCGTCGCGTGATGGCTGAAGTGTCACTGACTGTGAGACTGTCTGTAAAGCCAACCCCTTCAGGGAAGCTGTCCTCTATACCACTTTAGTTCTTCAGTATATTGTAATACTATGTAAATACATTTGATTAATATTAAGTCATTCTAGGGCTGTTTGATGTAATATATTGTATGAGTTACTTGATTTAAGACAATGGCTCCTATAAGGAGTCTATGCCATTGAATGTCCTCCATCGCTCTGTAAGGGGCAAGGTTGAATATGTTGTATGAAATACTTTCTGTAAATTCATTTGTTATTTCCAGGGCTGTTTGATTCTGAGTGATGAGTTGAACCATGCCTCTCTGGTGCTGGGGGCCCGCCTCTCTGGCGCCACCATCCGCGTCTTCAAACACAACAGTGAGTACACCAAAACTAGTTCAACTCAACTACCCCCAAGGCCACTACACACTGGGGGAAACTAGACATTAAGAATTCCACAAAGGCTCTGTGCTTTGGTGTCGGTTTTACCTTGCACAGTAGTGCCCGTTAGCGACACCCGTCACACACGTTTAGCGCTACATCATCTACTGTTCCTCCCTTTGTAATCAGTTAGGTGTGTCACGTAATAGAACCGTTACCGATAGTCTGCTCCTTTTCATGCCAGCGTTTTTGTTTTCGACTGCTCTGAGACTGGGTGCCAGTCTGTGTTAGTCAGTTGGTTGTCTTATCATGGATACAATGTAGCATTGTTGAACGTCAAAAAAACGTTCAGGTATTCCGGCTGCATTATTCACACCCTGTCTATGTCCTAGTCTTCTCTAACACCGTTCTGTCGGTCTCCGCTCCCAGATATGGTGAGTCTAGAGAAGCTGTTGAGAGATGCCATTGTTCACGGCCAGCCCAGAACACACAGGCCCTGGAAGAAGATGCTCATTCTGGTCGAGGGAATCTACAGGTAGTCTACCTTTTTTTTTTTTTTTTGAAAGACTAACAGATTCTAACCCTTTGAACTCTCATATGTAGGGCAAGATGGATTCTGTGGAGGCATGTTATATTTATTTTTAAAATTTTAAAAAATACAGGTGAA
This sequence comes from Salvelinus sp. IW2-2015, assembly GCF_002910315.2. Taxonomy (NCBI): domain Eukaryota; kingdom Metazoa; phylum Chordata; class Actinopteri; order Salmoniformes; family Salmonidae; genus Salvelinus; species Salvelinus sp. IW2-2015. The sequence continues at coordinate 121,938 of NW_019943561.1, forward strand.
ATGAATCAAACCGATTTATGCGGATACGCTCTTTCTAGCACCCAGAATTGATTGATGTAGAGTGAATCATACTGCAGTGCATTCAGACTTTGCGTAGAAGTGGACATAAAAAGTGTGTGGCTTGAGTTCTTCGTGAGGTACTTACCGTAAAAAGTCAACCAATCCATAATGATCAATATGGTTGTTAGTAAAGCTGCCTCTCCCTAATCAATATAATTCACTAATGTGTAGTTAAAATGGTCTGACACACCCTTAGGGAACTTAAGATAAACAGTCATTGTCTTCCCACTGCAAACAAAGATCAAGGAGTTGCAAATAAGATACACTCAGTGGCTAATTTATTTGGTACACCACGCCGTTCCTAAAGACGGAGTTATTGTGGCCGAGGCTTGGTGTATAAAGCAGGTAAACAGGCATGGAGGCATTCAGTTACTGTTCCATTGAACGTTAGAACAAGTGACTTTAAGCGTGGTATGATAGTCTGCGCCAGGCGCATCGGTTCCAGTATCTCAGAAACGGCCTCCTGGGCTTTTCACGCATGACAGTGTCTAGGGTTTACCGAGAATGGTGCGACAAACCAAAACGCATCCTGTCCGTGGCTGAAAACAGCTTGTTGATGAGAGGTCGAATCAGAATGGCAAGAATCGTGCAAGCTAACAGGCGGGCCACAAACAGGCATATAACGGGGCAGTACAACAGTGGTGTGCAGAACGGCATCTCGGAACGCACAACTCGTCGATCCTTGTCACGGATGGACATTGCAGCAGATGACCACACCGGGTTCCACTCCTATCAGCTAAAAACAAGAAGCGGCGGCTCCAGTGGGCACGTGATCACCAACACTGGACAATTGAGGAGTGGAAAAACATTGCCTGGTTCGACAAATCCCAGTTCCTGTTGCGTCATGCTGATGGCAGTCAGGATTTGGCGTAAGCAGCATGAGTCAATGGCCCCATCCTGCCTGATGTCAACAGTACAGCCTCGTAGCGGTGGTGTAATGGTGTGGGGAATAAACATCCTGGCACACGTTAGGAAAATAATTCAGGCTGTTCTGGAGGCAAAGGGGGGTCTGACCCAGTACCAAATGGGTATACCTAATAAACTGCCCACTGAGTGTACAGTACATTGTTTAGAGACTATACCTAGGGTGAACTAATCATCCGTCTTTGTAGGTGAATTAACATAAGGTGAAAAGTACAGTTAACTGACCCATCGTTTTAGTGTGCATGTGTTAGTCTTGAACGTGTGTGTGTGTCTCTCTCCTCCCTCCACCTCTCACCATTCTCCTCTCCTTCCCCAGTATGGAGGGCTCTATAGTACGTCTGCCTGAGGTGATAGCCCTGAAGAAGCATTATAAGGCCTATCTGTACCTGGATGAGGCCCATAGCATCGGAGCTCTCGGACCACGAGGTGGAGGGGTGGTGGACTACTTTGGTCTGGACCCCAAAGACGTTGACATCATGATGGGAACATTCACGAAGAGCTTTGGTGCTGCTGGAGGGTACATCGGAGGGAAGAGGGTGAGTTTGTTGTCTGCTCTAAAGCAACCTTGATTTCCTGCTGTCTTCACATCTGCCAATTCTGGTAACAGAGTGAATACGAGACTAGGAAGTAGGGCAACGTGTGACTCTCACCAAAGGGTCACGGGTTAGGAGAAATGTTCTTGGCAGGATACCAAGGTTCCCAAGGCTATGTTCAGGGCAGTAAATGTTCTAAAACATTCCATTACAACAAAGCTAGGTGTGTGTGTATAGATAACAGGCACTGACACTGACATCATATTTATATTGACCTTTAAGATTTCCGGGATGGTTTCTGATACAGTTTACTGGGACAGTTTTAGGTGTGGAGGTTTAGTCATCAACAAGACAAACTGGTTTTATCATTGCCCCATGATGTGGGAAATTCTCTAAGGGCTGAATCCTATCTTGAGATCCTAACTCAGAGTGTCACATATATCATGCTTTCACATCAATAGGAGACTTGTAAAGAAATTTGAGACTTTCACGATCTGAAGTTCGACCTTTTATGTAGTATTATTGTAACTATAAAACCCATTTTATATTGACAATGGTGTTTTATTGTATCTCTCCCCCATAGGAGTTGATAGACTACCTGCGCTCCCACTCCCACAGTTCAATCTATGCCACGGCCATGTCCCCTCCCGTGTCACAACAGATCATCACCTCTATGAAGATCATCATGGGAGAGGACGACACCACTCTGGGTGAGTTTTTCACAGCAAGCCTCCACTTCAGCTGGGACCACACTGTGTTGTTGATTGAAAACTAGTTTAGTATCCGTTTAGGTAGTTCTTTTCATCTCTGGTCCTGGAGAGCTACAGGGTRTTATAAACTGGGTAGTTCGAGCGTTGAATGCTGATTGGCTGACGGCCGTGGTATACCACGGGTGTGACAAAACGCTTATTTTTTTTATAGGCTCGTGTTCTTGCCTGGCACTGAAAAACATGATTCAATCATCAAACGTTTGATGTGTTGAATCTAAGCCAGAGGGTTGATGACTGCTATACAGTACAAAAGGTATTTCGCTTGCATTAGGCAGTAACTGACACCACAGTGTCATTACCATCAGTAGCCACAAGATGGCAGTATAGACCTGGAAAGCTTAGGAGCTGTTTTGCCCACTGTTGAGTTGACCTAAACCCTGCTGCTTGGTTAATCTTGTCACGCGAAGTCATTGCCCTCTCCAACAGATGACAGCTCAGAGGTGGGAGCTTAATGTCATGTAGGGTTTGTATAGATTTTCCTCACCAGCTTTAAACTGGTCTGATCTGTACTTTGACTCAGGGAGTGGCAATTACTCACCTACAGCCAAGTGATGAAGGCTGTATAATACATTTCTAAGTGGCTAACAGAGAAAGGTAAACAAAGGAGAGTCTGGATAATAATCCTTCTAGAATGGCACATATAGTTGCCATGGCACTATTCCTGTTTGGACTCCCCCGACAGACACAGACAACCACGCACACAGCCTTATTGGTGACTAAAAGTAAAGTGGCCGACGTTGAAAGAATCTATTTCCCTGTTCAATAACAGCAGATTTTAGCTCATCTCACTCAGGCTAGCATTAGTTGTTGATCTTGTTGTTGTTTATGTGGATAGGTAACTGAGGGAGCGAGCGCCAACCTGTTCATGGTTGTTTGATCAATAGGCGTGTGAAGATCCCTAATGTAAGAGGACTATACTGGTATTTTCATATTTGCAGAAATCCATTCGGGTGTATTTTGGCGATTTCTTTCTAATGATCTAAAGTCGTGCTCTTGCTACTGCCTGTAAAATGATGTCAGGCAAACGGATTATTTGCATATAGGCCTACTGTAGCTCTGATTGGTTATGACRTGCTGGTCCTGGACAAGACTGATGTTTTTATTGGGTTTAATTTACTGCAGTGTCTAATAATTGTCCTAAACGCAACRCCGCTTTCCAACTCTATATTGCTATWGAATTTTCACAAATGCCTGACTATGCATCATTCCCAAACATTCTATGAATTTATGAAAATGTGAACATGACCATCTAATTGGTCGTTTTTTTTACTGTACTTTTTGCCTCATTTGAYAASGAAATCTGAAAATACTGAAGATGCGTTCACTAACATGATAAGAATGTTCTTGGAGAATTTTGGGGTAGGTGTCACACAAGGTAAAAAACAGTGACAAGGGATTGAGTGAGAGGTCTAACTGGTGTCTCCAAGTGGCCACCCACCTCTCCAAAGTGTGCGCAGTTCCTAAGTAATTCCAATACACTTTTATGACTCAAAGATGTTTTGTTTGGAACACAGCCCCGCATCACCGCCTTTACACAATTACCGTTGTTTACGCAATCCAAAAACAGTCCATTATAAATCGCAGTCTGGGTCAGGGTGGGCATAATTTGAAAGCTTGTTCTATTGCCAACATGACTAGCTACATTTTCAAATACAATCTTAGTGTTAGGCTTTCACTAGGCAATTCAGAGTACCAAATTGTATACTGAACAAAAATATAAGTGCAACATGCAACTATTTCAAAGGTTTTACTGAGTTACAGTTCATATAAGGAAATAAATTCATTCGGAACTAATCTATAGATTTCACATGACTGGACAAGGGCGCAGCCATGGGTGGGCCTAGGAGTGCATAGGCCCACCCACTTGGAAGCCAGGCCTACCCACTGGGGAGGTCCTCAGCTGGCATGGTTACRCGTGGTCTGCGGTTGAGGCTTATGGTAGAGAAATGAAMAATMAATTCTCTGGCAACAGCTCTGGTGGACATTCCTGCAGTCCACGTGCCAGTTGCACCCACCCTCAACTTGAGACATCTKTGGTATTGTATTGTGTGACAAAATTGCACATTTTAGAGGCCTTTTGTCCCCAGCACAAGGTGCACCTGTGTAATGATCAGGGATGTAAACAAATTTGTGCTCAATTTGAAATAAGCTTTTTTGTGCATATGAAACATTTCTGGGATCTTTTATTTCAACTTTACATGTTGCGTTTTATAATTTTGTTCAGTTTAATGTTGGTGCGTATAGAATGGACTCGTGAGTGCATTCGGATGCCTGTTTCCGGGGCAACTATTTTTTACACAATAAACAGATTCATTCTGTTCAGGACAACTGTCAACACGACCCAGTGTATAACGCCATGTTGTCTTGTAACTGGACATGTAAACATGGTGATCATAAACGATGACACGGTATATGACGTGAGTTTTATGATATGGAAATGTGAAGTGTACATTTGGACTCACGGGTCTTTGGCTTGCTTGTATGACATCCAAGCGGTATTTATTATAATCCTCAACATGTCATCTTTCAAAATAGTGTACATCGAGTTCTCAATGTACAGCATTTCCCTGACTCAGACGACAAAACATTAGCAAAAGTTGCCCAATTAGCAGCAGGGATTGGGGCAACTTCTTGTCACACGCGGTGCTCAAGTTCAGAACAGCTGTCAGTCCAATCCCATACAGCGCTGTGGAGCCTGAGGTCTGACGTCATGTATAGCATGTTACTGTGAAGCCACTGCGTTCCAATTTAGGCGCTTATCAGTGTCCAAATCTGCCATTTTCAATCCATATACAGGTACGAGTGTAAAGGGATACGACCACCAACTATCACTCAAAAACTAAAGGCAATGCATGTTAAATGGAGTGGAGTTAAGGAGATCAACTGTGTTGACAGTCACTCCTACACACACAGCAGAGCACATCCCCCTCTCAGTAGCACCAGGCTGGGTTAAAACCTCCGGACAGTCCCCTGCATCCCTCAGAGGGCTCTGACTGATTGAAGCCTGTGAAGTGGTAGCATGGACTTTCCCCACATAGAGCTTTAATAGGTTTCAGATGTCTGTGTGTTGGAGCTCCGTAGTGTCTGTGCAGAAGTGTTTGTCTTCTATCTGGGTACAAAGCAGCCTGCCGCTGGGGGTTAGAGTTCTAGGTGGCTCCCCTGACCTTCAGGGCTTCAGAGAACGAGCTGTGGTAAAACAGATTCAAACAACATAGCCCAGTGAGGGTCCGGGTCACTCCAGGGTTGTTACTCTAACAGGGAGGTTCCTCCCGTCTCCCACCAAGGTACAAGTTGCGTTTAACCACAGATCTAGGATCAGATTACTCTATAGCCCAACATTACCCATTGGGGGATGAAAACATTATCTCACCCGGTATCAGTGGATAGGGACAAGTTCCTCCCAGGTGGGCCACAGTACAGCAAGGTTGTATTCATTAGGGCATGCAATGGGAAACGTTTTACAATGGAAAATGAACAATTCCTATTGGATCAAGTCCAAGTAGGGCCTCACAGTTTCAGTCCATTTACTTCTGTTTGGTCCTCAATGAATATGAGCCTGATCTAGCAGYTATGTTCAAACCATCACAATGCTCCAGACCATTCTCTGACAAGCAGATGGATGGAAATGGCTGATCTCACGGCCTTGTCTAAATCACTTGACAGTTTTCTCAGGAAAGAGTAACATTGGCAGTTCGATGGTTCCCAGCTCCATGCGGGTTTGAGATTCAAGCCTTTGAAGTGTAGTCACTGCCAATAGCTGCATAACTAGCAGTGGCATCGAGGCTGCTAACGTTTTGGCCGGTGTGTCATGTGCCAGAATGACTGACTGGGGTTCGACGCTTGGAGAGTTAATAAGTGTTGAGTGTCTCAGGCAAGGTTGCTCATCATATTGAGTGTGGTTCAGGGAACCACCTCCTTAACCCAACCAGAATTACTTTMTCTGGTTTGAAGCTCAAATCAAATATGTGGATGAGACCGGAGACAGGACATTCCTACCAGGGAGCCCCTCAATATGAAAGGAATTTCAAACAAGTGGAACGCAATTCCTTCTCCTGATAGCATCACTCTCTTTTTTTTCAGCCTATACGTTTATCATTCTACAATTCTCTCAGAATGGCTTTGAATTCCAAAGCCAGGGCCCAGGGGAAACGACTGTCTGTGTGAAATTAATTTCATTTCAGACTTGAGCCTGGAATGCTTTACGTTTTCAGCTCTGTGTTTCAAAATGAAATGGCAGATGCTGTTTTTTTGAGTTTGAGCTCCTAGATGTATCCCGTCCTTTYAGTCAACAAGGAAGTTAGGCCTAAGGTTGTGGGCTGAAGTAGTGTGTAAATGCCACAGTCCTTTCAATGGTTGTGGTTTACCTGTTCATGTTCTTACTAGTTAATGGTTGTAATCACTAATGGTTTAACAGGTTAATAGATTAATTAGCTAATTTAATTGGTTGTTAATGGTTCCAGGGGCGGAGCGTCTAAAGCAGTTGTCAGAAAATACCATATACTTCAGAAGGAAACTCCGAGAGATGGGATTCATCATCTACGGAAACAATGACTCTCCTGTCGTACCCATGATGCTCTACATGCCCGCCAAAATAGGGTAKGTCTGGTAACCGCTAGTTCGTGATGTTTACAAAAACACAAACCTCAGCTAAGATGGAGTAGGTTTGATCAGTCAGCCAAGTCACACATCTTGGTCAACTAACACCAGTTGTTGAGTAAATAACCACAGTGAACATGATCAGATTGTTTCTGTTATATTCACTTTTCTCTCACACGATCAACATGACATTGCTCAGTCAGCCAGCCAGCCATAGAATAAGCAGATTGTTAACACATTGGTCACGTGGTCCATAATCCTGATCTCTGATTGGTTCGCTCTCAGGGCGTTTGGCAGGGAGATGCTGAAGAGGAACATTGGGACGGTGGTGGTTGGCTTCCCTGCCACACCCATCATAGAGTCCAGGGCCAGGTTCTGTGTGTCTGCCGCACACACCAGGGACATGCTGGACACGGTGAGTCACCGATCAGAGACACACACACACACACACGCATGCACCAGACATGCTTGACACAGTGAGTCAACTAATCACAGTACAGAGTAGTCAAAGGACTCCTCCCTCTCTCCATGGAGCCATCTCTATCTGGCTCTCGCTGGTACTTTTTCAAAAGTGTAGACTTGTTTTGTCAGTCTGTCTCACTCAATAGGATTTGTGTTCAGAATTATTTATATTCTATTCAACTCTCTTTTATCTTAGTATAGGATGAAAGGAGGAGGAAGGATACTAGGTGAGGAGACTACATTTAAGTATTGAGATGTACCCAAAGTTTCTATGTGGTCCTAGAATTGGGTCCAGTCCAATTGATGGGAATGGTTATGGTTAGTTACAAAAGTAGGTGCATTGTTAGAATGTATGGTGAAGACTTTATTTTTCCCTTGAGACATCACCATCATCCTTTGATAGCTGATGGAATTCCTCCMCATGTCTTCGTCTCCTCAAAGTAGTTACAGTGACTGACAGACTGACTGTCTCCCAGCAGTGAGTCAGTCATGCCTGGCTTCTGACTGTCAGGGCTGATGTGCTGCAGGCATGGAGGACAGGAAAGGCATTTCAATACATGCTTTATTAGAGGGGCGGGGGTGTGAGAGAACACCTGGGTTCAGCAAGTGTTTGTTTTCTTCAAATACTTAAGCTGAGCTCGCCTGGCGCAACAGAACCAACAAAATCATCCCACCCATCTGGCAATCCCAGGGAGACTCAATTATGTGTTCAAAGTATTTGGAAGAACACAAATACTATTTGAACCCTGGTGTGGGAGTCTTGGAAGGAAGACCGCACAGTGCCATAACTATGGTGGAGCAGAAAGCTCAGATTTAGTTTTATTTGGGCATGTGCGTTGTCTGTCCAAGGACAGTCATTTATCTTTTGGAAGAGCATGTCAACACTGTTTTTAATGCTCCATTTAAAGCACATCAGCTTCACTTTGTTAAAATGCATGAAGCCACTTTTTTTCTTCTTTGGAAATCTCTTCTCCCTCTTTACTCAAAGTTCAGAGAAGGTGTTGGAAAAAAGAGAAAATCAAGGAAGGTAAATTGTTTCCAGGTGGGTTGCGGACCGATGGTATCGCAACACAGAAAGTCTCTTGTGGAAAGTGGTGTAGGCCAATTTAGKTTTTTTTTGTTCTCAGTTGTGTTTTAGTTTTACCCAAGTAGACTCCATTTTTCTCCACTAACAATTTCGTCAGGTGAATGTCATGGTTCAGCAACCCTCACAATGGTGTAAGAAGCACACCTCTCCCCATTCAGTCTCTATGATCAGCAGGAATTACTCATGGTTCTTAATACTCACAATATGCTGCTGTTGTGAGCTACTCAACCTCTCCCCTCTTTCCTCAGAATAGAATCSCACTTCTGACTCCAAGTGTAGTAAACATAATGTCTTCTGTTGTTATCTTCTCATCTCTCCTTTCTTCCCCCAGGCATTGGAGGCCATCGGTGAGGTTGGGGATGTGTTGCAGCTGAAGTTCTCCAGACATCATGATTTCCCCTCCTCCCTGGGTCCATGGTCCTCTGCGGAGAGTCTGCTCCTGGAGCCCAGCCACGTCAAGTCTTCTTGTCATATAACTAACTGAACCAGCTACACCAGGCATACTTGCACGTTTGTTTGTTTTTGCACTTACCTGGTGCACCGGCTCTAAATCAGTCCCTGACTAAAGAATGAAAATGTAGAAGTGGAACTTAGTGGATTTGAGTATCYCTTGACCTACACTACAGTGGGGCAGGGATAAAAAAAGTCACCAAGGTCCTATCGTGTGTGTTCGTTTCGAAGTGTGTAAGCCCCTATCGTTGTCTTAATGTATCTTAACTTATTGTGAATTCATTTTTTTGTGTTGGACCTAAATGTTGAATCTTATTTCCGTGTGCACACTGCATTATGGGGGCTTCTAGTGCAATAATAACAAGATGGGGAGGAAGAGTAGAACAAGACATGGATTTCTATTGCCATTCAAATATACAATTTGTTGGTTGTACCAATGGAGTTAATGATTCAGAGAAATGGAATCCCTAGAACCGGGATCTACATTTTGTTCTAGGGATTATATTTCTAGGATAACAGCAGAAGTTATAATGCAAGAAAGAAGTAAATAAATAATATATATCATTCATGACTAGTAGGGCAACATATAGGCTTCATATCAAATGAGGTACATCGTCAAGTGTAGCTTATTTTATATTAAACTTCCCACTCTGATCGGTGTGTTAGACTATAATATTGTCACTGGGGTTCTTTCCCTGACCATTGTTGATATTATCTGCTGTTTACACAGTAAATGAACAGGTAAAATCTCAATGTCTTAGACCTATTATCAGAGCTAATCCTCTCTCGCTCTCTCTCTCTCTCTCGCTCTGTCTGTGTGTGTGTGTGTGTGTGTGTGTGTAAGCTACATATTACACCTGTTTAGAAGAATAGGGTAAGAACCCTTTTGAAGAGCTGCCATGTTGTGAATATTTCTTATATATATATATATATATTACAGCTTTTTTCCCTATGATTCTTCAGCCTTTAATATTTAGTGTTTATGCCTGCACTCGAATGACTTAAGCCCAAATCTCTTAAACATTTCTATACGCTCTAGAGTATTTAACATATCTATACGCTCTAGCGTATTTAACATATCTATACGCTCTAGCGTATTTAACATGTCTATACGCTCTAGCGTATTTAAACATGTCTTACGCTCTACGCAGCGTGTAACATGTCTATACGCTCTAGCGTGTTTAACATGTCTATACGCTCTAGCGTTTAACATGTCTATACGCTCTAGCGTGTTTAACATGTCTTATACGCTTCTAGCGTGTTTAACATGTCTATACGCTCTAGCGTGTTTAACATGTCTATACGCTCTAGCGTGTTTAACATGTCTATACGCTCTAGCTGGTTTAACATGTCTATACGCTCTAGCGTGTTAACATGTCTATCCTGAAGAGTCTTTCATATTTCTATAAGCTTGATAAGAGTCGTGTGAAGTGTTTCTCTTGGGGTTGGTATCACAGACACTGATTTTTAGGCTAGTCCTGGACTGGAAAACGATTTGAATGGAGATTCTTGGCTTAATCTGTGTCCGGGAAACTGAYCCTTACTGAAGAGMCACGTGGTTTGAGTCTCTAACTGTATATCTTCTAAGTGCTTATGTTAATAACCAGCGTTGATGTCTTAGTAAACTATGACACGCTGGCCATAATATGACCCACCTGTTTATCTGTATGTATGAAGATGATGCATCCTAGCCATGCTTCTCTGATGTACAGATATGTCCTTATTTGGTAAAACTTCCTATTGATACCCTCTTCACAGTGCATTATAAGTGCATTTATAGTGCCTTATGAGCTATATATAATGCACGACATAGACATACAGGAAGTTTTACGCCTTTATTTATTACAAATGTCATATCGTTTTTCAATCTGCTCTATTTTGTGGAAGATGTTTCTAATATAATGTCTCTGTGGCAGCTCTAAATATTTTCTACACCTTTTTTTTTGGGGGGGGGGGTTTACCAAGAACCGTAAAGGGTTCTTTGTTATTTCTGTATAATCCTTTTTTGGTTCCAGGTAGAACCTTTTTTTTGGTTCCAGAACCTTTAACCAAAAGGTTMTTTTGAGGGTTCTTTATTGGGTGAAAGAGTTCTGCCTGGAAGCAAAACGGTTCTACAGGGACAGCAGAAGAAACCTTTAGGAACACTTTTGATGGAGTATGTGTGTCTTTAATAACAGACGGACCACGTCTTCAGTGCTAGTACTACTGACAGGCATTGGAAATGCACAGATGATGTAGCCTCACTGAAATGACAGGCTTTACGGCTGGCTAACTGACGCTGGGTTTAAAGGAAGCGTCTTTTCCCGCCAGCTGTCTCTCACAATGATTCTTCTCTAATATGGCATTCCAGAATTCGCTGATTTTTGTTTTAATTTGAGTTTGTTTTGTTTAAATGTTATGTTTGACTTTCCATGGCTCAATTTATGGGTCAGTTCAAGTATAATATTGTCTTTAGTCAAATATCCAGTTTGTAGTGTGTGTGAGTACATCATTTTTATTTGTATTGGAAGTAGAAATATGTGGAACAGAGCTGCGGTTAGCACTGTGATCATTCCACTACTACAAACTCCTTATTAAACTATGGCTGAGATTTAAAGTGTCTATAATTTGTCCAGACGTAACATTTTAAACTTGCTACTTGTCTGTTGTGTTTAGTTAAATCTGGGTGGGCCCATGTAGTCTGTCTTCATCCCAAATGGCAATATTCCCTATAGTGCAGTGCACTACTCTTGACCAGAGCCCTAGTCAAAATGGTGCACTATACTSGGAATAGGGTGCTATTTGGGACTCACCCTGTGTATCCTGTTCCCATCTCCTTTCTATTGAGGCATGATGTGATTGCTGACATCCAGTAACATGACCATTTATCTCAGGAAGGCTGTTTAGATTTCAATAATACTATAAACATATGAAATTAATCATTATCTGACTCAAAGTAAATGTTTTTTTAAATGAAAAGATTTAAAATCCCTTTGATGTAACATTACATCGTTTAACTTGCATTGGAAAGAGAGCTGTGATCTGACCTACTCTGTAAATGCATATACACCTGTATGTTATCAGTCGGCTTTTACTCTTGGCAAGTTCAATGTTTGAAGATAAACCACTTGATGGGGTTTTTGAAGCTATGGTTTGTGTTGACTGTGCTGTTGGAAACAGTGCTGAGATTAAATCAGTCTTTGTTTGTTTCACCTCTTGGTTAGATTTGTCTTCTACAAAGGTCTATCTATATACATATACACAATGTGTAACACGATCTATCGGGAAGACTTTACACAATGAATAGCATTAAATGACTTACCACTTGTTTCTATCTGAAAGAAAGCATATGATTTATCCTGTTTATATAAAAGTACACACACAGCAAAGAGCGATAGGGAGAGCRTGGACACACAAAAGCCAACCTCTTAAATATATTCATATAGTAAAATAGGTGAATAACTGGGGCAATATCGGCATGTAAAACTGTGGATCTGTTACTGGAGAGTGACGCCTCTTGCCGTGAAGTTTGCGTTGACGCACCATATTTTTACATGAGTAGTAGTGTGAAAGTAGACCTATCATCAGCTGTGATCAGCGCCTTTGCTCAGAGGGAATGTTTTCTTGATGTGTGACACCTAATGTGCCTAATGAATGTGTTGGCTCCCTGGTAATCCGTTTAATACAGTCTACAAAGTCACTTATCTCCTCTTCCATTATGCGCGTGCCAATTTATCAGTCGTTTCTGAATCCCGGTCACATCTCCAAAGGGCTCTCTCCCTCTCTATTTGGATAACTAGATCCGCGAGACACCCCCTCTTAAGCATCACTCCTCTCTTCAACAGTGTAGAAGGTGTGAAGACGTGCGTATCCGAACCAGTGCGACTCAGACACTGATTGATTTGGACAAACCTGCGTTGTGGATAATCGACTGACTTCAATTGGATAATGGATTAACGCGTCAGAGAACGCAAACAGGCTATTCTCAACTCCAGATGTCAATGTATTGGAAGAAAGCACTCACCCATCCATAAGGAAGTGTACCCAACTCTTTTAACCTAGTTGAATAAACCGTTCACCGGTGCGCACTGAGAGAGTGCGTGGGTGTGTGTGTMTTTTGTACTTATAGCCCAAGTTGGTCTGGTTAAATGGGGAGGCTTGAAGAACCTAGACATTGACCTAGACGCAACATACAGGCAGGCAGACAGACAGTGAAAGGATAAATCAGTCGCTTTGAGAGTCGGAGTGGTCAGAGTTGCGTCGAAGTGCGGCAGAGGGATATGGATTGTGCGTCGGATKCCATCGGACATCAGCGCGCATCTCTATCAAGAGGAAGACTCTAAAGCTGTTGTTGCTGGTCGAATAGGTGACCTGCTCGTAAGGAAACAAGTTCTGGAAAAGAGAAGCTCTGATGAGGACAGAAAACAACGTTTCTCTCGCTACGTAAAGAATATACAAGTTAGGGATAAATTGGATAGATTGGAGACTTCAAATTACTTTTTAGTTCTCACTTCAATGGAGAAAATGATTCAAGTCGGAGGGAGATGTCTGACAATATTGATGATCTTTTTAGTACTTTTCGTTGGATTGGTGATGGGCTTTCCCACCAAACAGCACAACAAACTGCATAACGGCGTGTCTTTGGAGGTAAGCAAATGTATTTTCTTGATTATTTTCATATTCAAAGATTTTGCCAATTCCGTGCCATGCGTTCCAAATGTAACAAGAGTTAAATGTGATGCAAATTGTATTTAAATTAATTGAGCAAATGTCAATTATTTAATATTTAATTACTACAATATTTGAATATATTACAAAATCACGTCTACATGTAAATTACAGTATGACTTCTTTTGATGCCATCATGCCAATTATTTATTTAAGTCAAATTAAATGTGATAACTTAATTAGTTTCCAGAAAAGAACTACTGCTCTCCTGCCAAAAACATTCTGCATTATCATTCACATCATTCAAAGGTTTACTTGATAGCAAACCATAATCACGGCATCACAGACAGACTTACAATGCTGTGCACTCATAGCAGACTGTCATTGCCCATTCCCTGTTCATGAACCAAAGGAAACTTGTTTCAATAAAGCTCTAGGGCCTTGGGGCAAAGTGTTGTTCTGTGTTTCTCCATGTATAGTAAGGTATCTGAGCATCCAGAGAAGGTCAGCCTGAGCTAAGCAGCATAGCATTACACAGCAGCTACAATACATTCAAAGGCTGTATTCCCTTTGAACACACACACCTCGCTCACATCTGTAACCGGATCCAATAGAGGTATTTGTGCGGCTCATGGACGTGTGTGTATAGAGGGCTTGAAGGTCACCATGAACAGAATCAGATGTACGAATGAAAGAAAGGTGCAAACAGACAGATTCCAGATCTGTGTTATGAAGTTGTTCCTTTGTACTTTCTCTCCCCTGGCTCTCCTCCAGTGGGTGCCCTATTGATGTCCCGATGCCTATAACTGATGGATGATTCATGTCAGTTGGATGTCAAACTAGGGAGAGAGAAACTGAGAGGGAGGGAGTGAGAGACAGAGAGGAAGAGTGTGACTGGTGGTGCTGAATGTGCGTTTTGGGCACCAGCGAGTATGACCCTATGTCACCTTTCTGTGTGACCTGTTAGATGCCCGTGTAAGTGGATAGAGGAGGGGCTGGTTTGTACAGTAGAGGGACAAGAGGCACAATAACAAGGGCTTACATAACCAAGTGGGGTAAAAGGAACCCTCAGCAGCTCTCTCTCACACTGGAATAAGGTCAGAGGTCAGGCTGGTTGATTGTTTATGTTGGCTCTTTACTGAGTTAATGTGGAATTTCCTGTTTTTGGTTTCCCCCTCATCATGGGGGGCAGAGGAGGGGTGTGAAGTGTGCGTGGCCTCATTCCCAAATATTGAGACCTGTTTGCTTTATTTATCTGTTCGGTTTCACCCCCCTCCTCTCCTTTCCTCTCTCCCTCTTTCAAGCGCTTGCACTTGTTTTTTCTTTTTTCTTTTCCACATTTTCAAAGAGGCGATCAAAGGACCCCATAGTTTATTGTTCTTCTGTAATGGTTTGGAAAGGGCCAAGTGTGGAGGCCTTTGATATCTGTGGACACATAAATCAGGCCTGCCTGCCTGCCACACCACCCGCCCGCCCGCCTGCCTGCCTGCCTGTTTTCCTCTCCTCTGCTTCATCATCCATACAGTACTGTACATCCACCTCCCCTCCTTTCCTCTTCTGTCCCCGCTGAATGTGTGTCACCACGACTACTAGGCCGACCTAAATGCCACCCCCTACAAAGGACACTAAGCTTTGTTTCATGACGGAAGAGGAATTTATTGGTAATTCCTTTGTTGTGTGTCGGAAAGGCCAGGGCTCCCACTGCTGCACATCCATAGTGGCTCGTAAAGACAGACCGCATACCATCAACCAATAGGCCTTTGATCATCAGGGGAGCCCCTCTGCAGAGAGAGAGAGAGAGAGAGGAGAGAGTGGGATCAGAGAGAAAGAGGAGGAGGGAGAGAGGAGGAGGAGACTGAATACAGAATCCAGATGTGTAAAAAAGACAAGATGAGGAAGGTGTGAAAATATGTGGTCCTTCATGACTCCAATCTTAAAGTCTTGTCGGTGTATATCTTTGTGTGTCAGGAGTATCTTATATGAGCTCCTTTAACTAGATCTAACTTCTGACAATACTTCTCTAGTCAGACTATGATACAAGTGGTAGAAACGATGCAATGAAGATCTTTTAATGCTAAGCTTCAGAGGGACCTGCCTAGACCCCAGGGGAAGCCTTCCTGATCCCCCTCTGACTCTCTCTCCTCGTCAGAATCCTCTGTTTACTCTTTCTCATTCCCCTTTCTCTCTCCCCGTCTTCCTCTCCGGTCCTCATGCTGTTTGACAGGGGTTACCTCTAAATGGTGACCATGTGTTCTCATGGTTGGATCTGATTTGATGGACTTTTTTTATGGGACAATTGCAGCCACTGAAAAAGTATGGTCTGTTTTCGGCCCCATAACCACAATTGCTCAACCGTTTTGTCACAGCTCCAGATTTTTTTCCCCCTCATTGTTTTAAATGGCACCACATTTTCGACCGCAAACTGGCATGGCTCCAGACACTGAGGCCCCGTCAGATGTTTGGGCTATTTATTTATAGATGCTGGCTGAATTAAAAGCTTAGAGTAGTAGAAGTTACCCTTAGGCATTGATCTAGAATCAGCTCACCCTCCCTAAATTCGAACTTTAACTATAAGAGTAGAGAAACGTCAAACTGACCTTAGCTCAGAATTAGGGGAAAACTTCATCCTACTTTCTGATGAGCTTCAATTTAGAAAAAGACATTGACAGGTGTCTGATGGTTGGAATCTGACTGGGGAGGACCCCTACAGCATGTGTCTGTTTATAGCGGGTAGCTGTGTGGCAGCACGGCAGGTTGAGAGACACAAGGCCAGCCTGCCCACCGTCCCAGGGGTCCCACGACTCCGAGGCTCTCTCATTAAAACTAGAGAATCTGGCACAGTCTCCTCTTTGTCAAAGGCCTGGATGCCAGGGCTTTGGCTGCTGTGGGAAAAAAGAGAAATGGATGGACTAGGGTTGGTTGGTTGGTTGGTTGATTGGTTGGTTGGTTGGTTGGTTGGTTGGTTGGTTGGTTGAACTCATGGATTTCAGAACGGTCTAACAACATGGACAGTGGAAACATGATAGTAACATGGTGGAAATGTTATAGGGGGTTGACAATGAAAACCCCAATGTTTTTAAGCTTCCACATAACAACCTGCTAAATTAAACTAGCAAGTTAACCTATGTAGCTTTAAACCAGCCAGTAGCAAATGTACTCACTGTGTGTTATTCATGTCATCCAAGTCTTCAGAATGGTCCAATCCACTGTGTTTCATCATGATGCTTAATTGAGGTCTCCTATCTTTTTACTCAGACTCGTGCTCAGTCGCCCGTCAGTGGGGTCCATCGTGGACTGGAGGCCCTGGAGCAGCAGAACCAGGTCCAGAGCCTCCTTCCCCCTGACACGGAGCACCRCCACAAGAGGAGGTGGTCTCACTCTCAGCATCGCTCCGTAGGGGTTCTGCCCCAGCCTGAGCCGGAGGAGGAGATGAAACCCTTCGTTCTGGACCTCAAGAACTTCCCTGAGCTCGCCAACGCAGACATCAGCTCTCAGAACCCCAACATCCAGGTGAGTGGGATGATTATTGATTGGATATTTGAAAGAAATTCTCACTCTCAAAGAGATTTTTCACTCTTTCCGTTGTAGGGCGGGAAACTCATCCAATGTGTGGCGGAGTGCCCACTTGGTTAGGCAGTATAGAGATCTGTTACCTTAATTCATTTCTATGGTGTTGATTTTCTCTGTGGCATGATGAGTGGGATATTTCATCAAATTTCAGCAGAAGGACAAGTCAGCTCCACATCACATAAATCTACCTCTAGTAGAAAATCCGCTTCATTCCTCCCATTTCCTGTGATTTCTCCAGCGATTAGCCTCAATGTCTTCAGCATGCCCTTCCGTTCAACTCATCTCAATCTCACGGTAGTTGGTTACATCTTCTGGTTGATTCCAGGATGTGGTTAGCAGGAGCTGCATTTAATGACCTCAGGCTGGCTCTGCCCTCTAATGGGGATGGAAGTCCCTCGCTATAGCCCCCCTGTTGCCTGGTCCTCACATCCTCTACTATGTAGACTGTGGCCAAAATAGCACCCTATTCCCTGGGGCTCAAAAGTAGTGCACTATATAGAGGATAGGCTGCCAATTGGAGCTTTAATGTACAGGATGAGTCTTACAGTAGTCACCTATCAGTCTAATGAGTAGTCACCWATCAGTCTGATGAGGAGTCACCTACTAGTCTAATGAGTAGTCACCTACCAGTCTAATGAGTAGTCACCTACTAGTCTAATGAGTAGTCATCTACCAGTCTAATGAGGAGTCACCTACCAGTCTAATAAGTAGTCACCTACCAGTCTAATGAGGAGTCACCTACCAGTCTAATGAGGAGTCATCTACCAGTCTAATAAGTAGTCACCTACCAGTCTAATGAGGAGTCACCTATAGACTGGTAGGTGACTACTCATTAGACTGATAGGTGACTACTCATTAGACTGATAGATGACTACTCATTAGACTGATAGGTGACTACTCATTAGACTGGTAGATGACTCCTCATTAGACTGATAGGTGACTCCTCATTAGACTGGTAGATGACTGTCAGTGACTCATCATTAGACTGGTAGATGACTGGTAGATGACTCCTCATTAGACTGGTAGGTGACTACTCATTAGACTGATAGGTGACTACTTATTAGACTGGTAGATGACTACTCATTAGACTGATAGGTGACTACTCATTAGACTGGTAGGTGACTACTCATTAGACTGGTAGGTGACTCTCATTAGACTGGTAGGTGACTCTCATTAGACTGGTTAGGTGACTGGTAGGTGACTCCTCATTAGACTGGTAGGTGATCTCATTAGACTGGTAGGTGATACTCATTAGACTGGTAGGACTACTCATTAGACTGGTAGGTGACTACTCATTAGACTGGTAGGTGACTCTCATTAGACTGGTAGGTGACTCTCATTAGACTGGTAGGTGACTCCTCATTAGACTGGTAGGTGACTCTCATTAGACTGGTAGGTGACTACTCATTAGACTGGTAGGTGACTACTCATTAGACTGGTAGGTGACCTACTCATTAGACTGGTAGGTGACTCCTCATTGACTGGTAGATGATGGTAGATGACTCCATCTTAGACTGGTAGTGACTCCTCATTAGACTGGTAGGTGACTCCTCAAATTAGACTGGTAGGTGACTCCTCATTAGACTCCATTAGTGG